>NC_056730.1:952593448-952893448 GCF_019279795.1 Protopterus annectens
TCCTGTATGTGTCAAATCCTCCTCACAAGATTGTCTTCTGTTTTTCTGCACATGTGCCCAAACCACTGTAATATGTTTCCTTTGATCTTTTCTGCAACTGGAGCTACTTTGGCATCTGCTCTTATGTCCACATTTCTTCATCTGTCCCACAGTGTGCATCCTACCACTTTTCTCAGGCCCTTCATTTCCATCACCTCTAGCTTCTTGAACTGTTCTGCTTTACTGCCCAGGTTTCTGTACCATACAAAAGTACTGGTCGCACCACTGTCTTGTACACCTTCATTTTCAGCTTCTTTGGCATTCTTCTGTCATATACTACACCTGATACTCTATTCCAGTTGGCTCACACACATACATATTTTTTTCCAAATTAATTTATTTCTTTGTTAACTGCAAAAATGGATACATGTCTAGTGAACTTGTCATCATGGACCCATTTCAGCTACAACCTTATCCAGAACAGCAAGGGCAAATATATACGGACACTATGAAGTACGAATCAGCTGGTGTATTCTTGGAAGGAAATCAAAGTACCCAAATAAAGTCTGTGAAGAGACAAGGAGAACACGCATACATCATGCCGACTGTGGAGATCAGGACTGAACCCTGCAGCCAGGATGCTGAGCTTTTATTCAGAGAGCCACTGTACTGATATTACATAATAAAAAGATGATGCATTGTTGAAACCAAACTGCTAAAATGAAAAACAGCACAATTCTTTAAAAAAGCAGCTTTGCTGCCTTATTGAAGGCAAAACTACTTTCAATGAAACTACAACACCATATGTAGGAGTCCTCTATACTTCTCTACTTAGTGTAATCAACTATATGTTTGGAGAGCTCTGTTCAGTACTACCACAAATTCACAGTTTTGCTACTAAGCCTTTGATGACTATATTTCAACACTAGTGAGATATATAAGTGATTATATATCTTAGTAGTTGGATTTATTCTAAAATATCACATCCTGGAATGTTGACACACATATAGTCACTGCCAGAAAGTATGAGTATGGGTATAGTATAGTATAGGAAAGTATGAGTATGGGTATAGTATAGTATAGGAAAGTATGGGTATAGTATAGTATAGGAAAGTATGAGTACCACAACATCGCATCTCCAAACAAGTGACACATAAATGGTTGCAAAATGCACAGAACTCTTGTATTTGCAGGGGGCCAAGCAATCCAGCACATTTCAACCTAGGGGCAATCCTTCATGCCCCTGATTTCTATGCATACCAGCTCCAAGGTTGTACTAACATGGAACAAGTGAAAAGGTGGAAAAGAAACATAACAGTTACCTTCTCCTTCTTTTCCAAGTCTAACACAGTACATATGCAAGTCAGCCAGTAATACCTTTCCCATACATTGACCAATGGAACCCACTATTCTTCCAGTTTCAGCATTCCGAACATCACTTAATATCACTTAACTGGACCACAACAAACAGTAACTTTCCCTTAGCAGTGTCATAAATGTAATTAGTCTGTACTAGGTATATAGCTGGTACACTATGGTCACTTCAGTAGTGATTAACTGTGTAATTTTCACCACGTTAAAACAAGAAAATAGCTCAGACACAATTTTCATAGCCCAATGTGTATAATAGCTAGACACTACCTGATGAATAAGCAACTTTACCTCAGTGCTTTTAAGTAAACACAAAATTACTTCCAAAGCTTTGTTACTTAGAAAATCATGACAGCAATTATTAATATAACTGGCTCCTTGTGAGCATATTTTATATCTCTTTCACTTGCCTATTATGTCAAGTATATCACTGTGACACAGGAGGAACTGCCAGCACAGCTAGCTGGTATTTTTTAAATAATTATGTATTTGTGAATATCAACATGCTTTATATAGAAGTGTGATGAAAAGAGATACAGCCAGCACAGCTATATGTAATCTTGTAAATATTTATAAGTCATTTGTGAATATCAACATGATCTATATAAGATGTTTGTGTTACAAATGTATTAGAACTGCATGTCATGTGTATATCAAACTGGTCTATACAGATGTATGTTAAAAAAAGGTATTTTGTAAAGTACTGATCTTAAAGATGTATCCACAGTGTGCACTGCTGGAAGAGAACATAAATGCACATGCAATATATAACTGTTTAAATGTATATATTTTAACAGTGGAAACTGGAAAATAGGAGGTTAACTTCAGTCCAGAAAAATGTGAGAAAAATAGCTGAAATTAAATTACTGTATGGCTACTCAATAAAAGATAATGCCTTTCAGTTTCAATGCAACAAGGAGACACAATGTCTAAAACTATGGCACTTTCTGCATTGTCTTGGAAGTGTTTTATTGTTTTATGACATCTGACAAAGATCTGAGGAAAAGCCCTTGTCTATGTATTTTTACAGGTAGATGCTAAATGCTACCAGTACTAAGGATATAACCTCTTGTGGTAATTTGGTAACCTTGTTGTCTCCAGACAACTTACTGCTGGCATTCTGTCATTTCCACCTACTGGCTCTCCCACCTTTTGTTCCCCACATTGCCTCTGTGGACATTTATACGCTACATAGGTTCATAGGTTCATAGGTTCATACTAGGCTATCTGCCCTAGGGCATTTATAAGCCTAGCCAGAGTGTGTATAGCTTTCGCCACCCATTTTAAATTAATTTTGCTGTGCCCTTTTTCGAGGTTAGTATACTGTGCCTCTGTCTAACAGTGACACAGAAGTGATACCCGGGGTAAACCTATGATCTCCCATCCACTCATCAAGATTCCTCTTGAAGAGAGTCAATGAGGGACTCTGCCTAACCTGGACTGGGATTTTATTCCAGAGTGAAGGGAGCCTCTGGGTTATGAATCTGTCCCTCCAGCATGTCCTATTTATTTCAGTGCTGAAGTTTAAGTCCCTCGAGCGCGTAGCTCGATGGGATTTGGATTTTCTGAGGTGCAGCATGTCCATTAATTCCGGGTTGGACATGGCTTTATACGTCAGGCACAGATCGCCTCCGAGCAGGCGGTATGCCACTGAGTAGAGCTGGAGTTTCTTTAACCGGGCAGCATACGGCATCTGTTTGAGCCCCTTGATCCTCTTGGTGAGGTACTTTTGGGGTCTTTCCAGTTGCTGCAGGTGTCTGGTAAGGTACATCCCAAAAGGGGCATTGTACTCAATTATGGGCCTGATGACGGATGAGTAAAGAGTCACAATGACCTCCCCTGATCTAGATGTGAATCCCTTCATGATTAGGTGGGCTATATAAAATGTTTTTCTAACCACTTTGGCCAGGTGGTTGTCAAATGAGAGATTGCTATCAACTTGGGTCCCCAGGTCCCTAATTACTTCTTCTGTATTTAATGGATTACCACCTGTGTGGTAATTTGTGGGCACTTTTTTTTGCCAAAGGGGATGACTTTACACTTTTTGGCATTTAGCTTGAGGCCATGGCTCTGGCACCAGTTGTCTGTTTCTATGAGGCCCTTTTGGAGGATGCTTTTGTTGGCTGGAGAGTCTATTATGGCGCCCAGTTTGCAGTCATCTGCGAACTTGGTCAGCCACAGTCCTTCCATGTTGGCCTGTACCTCAGAGAAATATATACCGAACAAGAGAGGTCCCAAGACTGAGCCTTGTGGGACGCCACTTGTAACTGGTTTGGAGTCTGACATGGCTCCAGCTATTCTAACCATGTGGGTTCTGTCCTTGAGCCAGTTTGCAACCCATCTAGTGACATAGGGGTTTATATTTAAGCTGGTGAGCTTATCTATAATGCCTGAGTGGGGTATTGTATCGAAGGCTTTTGCGAGGTCCAGGTAGACTGTGTGGACCACCTTCCCCTTGTCAATGGCCTTGGTGACTGTTTCAAAGAAATCAACCAGGTTTAAGAGGCAGGATATGCCCTTAACAAAGCCGAACTGGGTAGGATCAAGTGTCTGTAGGTCCCCAATATCTTTATTTATAAGGTGCATGATGATCCTTTCCATAGCTTTGCAGACCAAGCTAGTGAGACTTATGGGGCGATAGTTTCCAGGATCCATTGAGGCACTACCTTTGTGGAGAGGGACCACTGTTGCTGTACGCCACTCTTTGGGTACATATCCTGTAGTAAGGCTGAGATTGAACAGTAGTTTTAGGTTTGGGTTTAGCTCTTCTTGGAGTTCATGTAGGACGCAGCCCGGGACACCGTCTGGTCCCATTGATGCTGTGTTTCTTGCTTTGGAGAGGGCAGCTCTTACCTGAGCATCTGAGATGTCAGGGGGGCAGCACTCTGCTGGGATAGATATTAGCCCTTTTGGTGGGGAGGGGGGGGGGAGAGAAGTTTGCGCTGAACCTGTCAGCTAGGATGTTGGCAATGTGTGTGGGTTCGGTGTATTTTTTGTCATTTTGGACTAATTCTGAGCATATCTGGGAATTCCCACCCAGATTCCTAACATAACTAAAGAAAGCCTTGTGATTATCCTTAGTGTCCTGTGCAATTTTTCTCTCAAAGCTGGCCTTAGACGATTTTATGAGTGCCCGTAGTTTTTTGCTAATACTGATCAGAGATGCCTTCCCTTTTTGGGATTTTGCTCTGTCATGTAGTAGCTTCCTCCTTCTATTGTATAGTTTGTTTATAGCTGGGGTCCACCAGACAGGACGTCTGCCTTTGGAGGATTGGGTCTTGGTTTTATTTGGGATTGCATGATCCATGCATTCCTGAAGGTGTTCATAGAATGCGTTTATAAAGGATTTTGTGGTCTGGGCCATATTATCCACAGGCCCAGGGGCTTTGAAGGATTCCTCCTCGGTTTTGAGGAGTGTGACATTTGCTTTAGAGAAGTTTTTCACTGTGGTTTTCTGGGCATGGGTTGGGGCCGGGATGTGAATATCCAGTGAGATTAGTTTATGGTCTGATCTTACCAGTGAGGGATACACTTCTGGTCTGGAGCATAGAGTCCCTATGTTGGTGATGATCAGGTCCAGTATGTTTTCCCCTCTTGTGGGAGTGGTAACAAGTTGTTCCATAGCATTTGAGTTTATAAATTCTAGGAATCTTTGGGCTAGGGTGTTGGAGCTAGAGTAATGCTCCCAGTCTATGGTTGGGTAGTTGAAGTCACCCAACATAATGGTGTTTGGAGAGATCTTCATATTTTCCAGTGTTCTCAGGAAGGCCAAGTGGGGTTCCTGGGTTTGGGAGGGTGGTCTGTAGCAGGCTATAAACTGGAAGGCAGTTTTACCCACTGTTAGTTGCACATGGATAGTCTCTGATGCTTCGTGCTGTGCCACCAACCTGGAGGTGTGGGTATCTTTGACGAATATTGATACTCCCCCTTCTTTTGTGGTTCGGTCCAAGTTTTGGGGCCGAAAAGCATGGTATGAGGTATAACCTGGTAGTGCTGGGGTGCTCTCGAGAGCCTTGAACCAGGTTTCTGTTACTGCACAGATATCGATGTTCTCCATGCTAAGGAGAGTTTTGAGTGCATGCATCTTGAGGTTTAGACTTCTGGCATTGAGTAGCATTACTCTTAGTTTCTTGGCCTCACTGGTTACATTTAAAACACTTAACTCCTGATCCTGGCCATGTACCTGAACTTATGGCTTCCTCTGTTACTGGCAGACTCTGTTGGGGTAGTTTAGGCTGCCCACCATGGGTTCCCTTAGACCTGTGTACAGCACTGGGTATCCCTTTCATGTGCAGTGATGCCCTGCTTGCTAGGTATAGGTCTCCCTTTTCCCCAACTCATCTGCGACATTACATTCCCTGTCTGCTAACCAGATTCTCATATCCTCAGGCAAAGTGCTTTGGGCTTGTTCCCTCACCAAAAGGTCTGCCAGCCCTTTAAAAGTGGTGACTTGACATCCACTTACCCACCTATGAAAATAAGTGATTAACTCAGCAGTATATTCACAAACACATTCATCTGCCTTGTGTCTATGCTCACAAAACTTTTTTCTTTAAGTTTCAGGTATTAACTTAAAACACTCTAATAAACAATTTTTAACAGTATTATAATTTAAGCAATCAGTATCAGACAATTTAGAAACAGTGACAGCTTTACCATGGAGTAAGGGGGTCAGGAACCATATCCAGAGCCCTTGGTCAACATTATACTGTTTACATACCCTTTCAAATATATGAATGAAACTATCAAAATTATCACCCTCTGTAAAGTGTGGAGGAAATTTACTGACCTTTATTTCTTCTGGGTTTCAGTTAGTCCCTTTCCCATTATCTCCATGACCCTGGCGAATAGTCAGCATTTCCTTTTCATGTTTCCTCTGCCTCTCATTTTCTTCAGCTTCTAAATGACTCAGTCTCTCATTTTCTTCATCTTCCAGACATCTCAGTCTCTCTGCTGATTATAATACCATCTATTTCTCCTTTTCTTCAGCCTACGAATGCCACAGTCTCTCTGCTGATTCTAGTTCCAATTGTTTGGCTTCCAGTTCAAGTCTCTTTAACTCCAGATGGATTTTTAAGTCCTCTGAGGCAAAGTTGAACTGTCCATTTTCTGAGAGGTGCACATCCCCATGGCCATTCTGGTTGTCCTCTTGGTTGCTGGCCTGTGATGCAGCTGTGGTTAAGGCTGCAATAATTTCTGCTTTAGTCAGGTTAGCATGCATCAATCTTTTGTCTTGGTACATCTCAACCAGCTGGCTGCTTGTCAACTTGCCATACTCCTCTGCTGACATCCTTGCCTACTCTTCCTTACTAACAAAGCTAACAAAAAATAAATAAAACTATTGTGATATGAGCCTGTGAAGGTCTATTGTGTGGCTGCTTGAGAGTACAAACACTTAGTGACTACTGTTTACAGAATACAGGAGTTCAATATCCACACTACTGAATCCCAATATGTGGTGTGATCCCACCACTGCCAGCCAATAAATATGATGACCCACCACTGGACCAGTAATCAATGAGCCTCAGTCCTCACCACTGGCAAAAGTGGGGGATGTACACAGAAAAGATGACAGGTTCATACACAGTATTTCCAGATGCAGCTCTCTGCATCAAGTGCAATTTCCTTTAAGAGCACACAGAGACCACAGCCAATCTGGGGCTGGTTTCTCCCTCTTTCTCCAGATCCCCAGTAAGACTCCCCATTGGCACAGCTATAGAACTGAGATCTCAGCTGAGTGGCCAAGCCAAGTCTTCCAGCACCCTCTCTGTCCAACCAGTGCTTCATGTCCCTGCCCAAGTAGCTGACACATACGCACTCTTTGAGGTTTGATTTATACAAAAAGTCTCAGAACTTAAATATCTCTACACAGATCAGCCACAATGAAAGGTTCAAACATATTTAATAATAAACAGTAAAAGATAATACTAAATATATGTTCACAGTGAGATCAGAGTTCAAAATCACAGGAAATATTTAAAACAACATTGCAGGACAGTCTTAAATAAATAAAAAAAAAACATATACACTACGCTTCACTATAAACCCTGACTGAATATAAGATAATTATTATACCCTAGTTAAGTTACTTACAGAGCAAGGCAGATTTGGCGAGTGGTTCTTACTGTTGTTGTCAGGTCCAAGACAGAATACAGAATACAATGTCTCTTTTCAGGAGAGTTGTAAAACTAATATTGCAAATATTACTGCTGACCTAACCATTGTGAAGCCTGCAATGGTTAAAGATGAGCACTACTTGCTTGGGCAGTCTACTCCAGTCAGAGCTTTAGCAGGAACCCCATTCCAAAGACATTTGGCTAGAATTTCCCTTGACTGGGAGGGTGAAAAAGGAAGCAGGCAAGTAGGTATGTTTGAGGCTATTCCTGCAGATGTCTTGATAGGGAATGATTTTGATAATGCAGTACCTTGTGTGCATGCAGTTACATGCAGTCAGGCTTGGAGACAAGCATGTGGGTCTAGTAGCCCAGGGGGAATCAGACAGTCCACACACTTGAAGCCAGGACTGGTGAGGTTGCTACTTCAGGGAGGGATCTACCATGGAGTAGTGAGCCACAGCTGCTTGTGGGCACTGATGTTCCCTTGGACAGAGTGACTATAAGGGCAGAGGTGAGTGGTAGTACCCAGGCTGACAGTGAGGCACTGCTCTCAGAGGATACCAGACTTCCTGTGGATGGTAGGGATGGGTTACAAAGAGAGAGAGTTGAGACAGGCTCAACTCTGGGACCCTACACTATGAGGCTTGAGGGAGATAGCTAGTGAGGCACCTGATTGTCAAGGAAAAGGGGAATCTGTATACTGGGACAAAGGGTGACTGTATAGAGAGTGGACCCCTGAGGGAGGGATAGAGGGTGAGAGAATACAGCAGTTGGTAGTGTCCAGATCCTACCATCTGGCACTGCTAGCCATAGCCTATGACATTTCCATTGCAGGTCATATGGGCATAAAGCATACCAAGAGATGCATTATGTAGAACTTTTATTGGCCTGACATTTCCAGAGATGTAACATGGTACAGCAGGACCTGTGAGTAGCGCCAAAAGGTGGGGAAGGCAGGAGACAAGATCAAAACTCCTTTTGTGCCTTTGCCTATGATTGAGGAGCCATTTTGTAGGGTAGCTATGGATATTGTGGAGGCTCTGAGTACCCCATGTTCCACAGGGAAGAAGTATACCTTAATGGTAGTAGATTATGCTACCAGATACCCTGAAGTGGTGGCCCTGTCCTCCATTGAGGGAGAAAAGGTGGCAAATGCTTTGTTAGAGATTTTCAGCTGGGTAGGTTTCCCAAACGAAATACTGGCCAACAGAGGTGGCAATTTCATGTCAGATTTCCTAGCTTCTCTTTGGAAGCACTGTGGGGTGAAGCACATAAAGACCACCCTAACCAAACCCCAGGTCTTGTGGACACTAAAAGTCATGCTATGGGCATTTGCAGACCAGTTCAAGAGGGAGTGGGACAAATATTTGCCCCATCTGTTGTTTGCTTACAGAGATGTGCCTCAGGAATCCACCATTTTTTCACCATTTGAATCTATATGGACATAGACTGAGAGGACCTCTAGATTTGATTTGTGATGAGTGGAAGGGTGAGTGTGAATCCCAAAAGGAGTCTGTTGTGGCATATGTCCTAAATCTCAGGACAAGTCTCAGGGAACTCATGGGTTTGGCCCAGGAGAGTCTGACAGAAGCCCAACAGCAGAAAAAGGTCTGGTATGACAGTAGTGCTCAAGCTAAAGAGTATGCTGTGGGGCAGCAGGTTATGGTTTTCATTTCTGTCAGACACAATATGCTGTAGGCAGCTTGGGGGGGGGGCTTGACCATAGCAAGGAAGGTTAATGATATTAACTACATGGTAGAACCGCTAGGTAGGAGGCAGGTGCAGAAACTGTACCATGTTAGCATAATGAAACTTTACCATGATAGGGAGGCCCTTGTGCTAGGTATTTGCAGTAGAAGGCAGGAGGAGTCTGAGGGGGAATCTATGGCTACAGGGAGCCAGCCAGCAAAATCTCAAATTACTATGGTGGAGCCAAGAGTTGCAGACATATGATATGATAGTGCAATACTGTAATGGGGTCAGCAATGCAAAGGCAGCTGGGATCTCAAGACAGGGAATGGGATAATATATTCCCAGATAGGGCTCATTCCTCTCAAGCAACATTTCTCAAGGGTCAGTTGAAAAAATAGGTTGAGTCTTCGAGGGGGGGAAGAAGTGTAACAAAGGAGATACTGCCAGCACAGCTATCTGGAAATCTGTCAGTAATTATATGTCATTTGTGAATATCATCGTGAGCTATATAAGATGCGTGTGCTGCAAATGTAGTAGAACTGTATGTCATATGTACATCAAACTAGTCTGTACAGACATGCGTGTTAAAAAAAGGTATTTTGTAAAGTACTGAGCTTAAAGATGTAGCCACAGTGTGCCCTGATGGAAGAGAACAGAAATGTACATGCATTATTGTAACTATTTAAATGTATATATTTTAACAGTGGAAACTGAAACACAGGAGGTTAACTTCAGTCCAGCAAAACTTCAGAACAATAGCTGAAATTAAATTACTTTATGGCTGCACAATAAAAGATAATATCTTTCAGTTTCAATGCAGCAAGGAGACAGTGTCTAAAACTAGGGAACTTTATGTATTGTCTTGGAAGTGTTTTATTGTTTTATGACTTCCAGCATCTGCCAAAGATCTGAAGAAAAGCTATTGTCTATGTATTTTACAGGTAGATGCTAAATGCTACCAGCTGCTACCAGTGGTTGTTTTGGGGCTGGGAACTAGGAGTCAGATGACAAGAAATGTAATTCTGCAAGTTATCCCAGCAGTAATATTTGAGATATTAATTTGAGAACTCTCTTAGAGAGACATTGCATTCTGTATTCTATCTTGAACCTAACAACAACAATAAGAACCATTCACCACATCTGCCTTGCTCTGTAATTAAGTTGACTCGAGTATAATAATTCTCTTAGATTCAGTCAGGAATACAGTGAAGCACAGTTTAGATGTTTTTTCTTTATTTATTTGAGACTGTCCTGCAATGTTGTTTTAAATATTTCCTATGGTTTGAACTCTGATATCACTGTGAATATATATATATATATATATATATATATATATATACATACATATATATATTGAGTATTGTCTTATTCTTTTATCTTTTTATTCTTTTATTGTTTATTATTTATTATTAAATATGTTTGAAGCTTTCATTGTGGTTGATTTATGTAGAGATATTTAAGTTCTGAGAGTGCTTGCATATTTATTTGGTGACACCGTGTAGCCTTGCTCATGGTCAAACTACCATTTTTATTAGTAGTAATATTACATAGTAAGATTGGGCACCCTTTGTTGAGGGCCTTAAAGTAGCTGATAAGGGGCTGGCTGGTGGCAGTGATAACTACTTGTAGTCTGGGCAAAAGGGGGCAAAGCTACTAAACCTGTGCCAGCCTTTCCCAGGGGTGTGTGTGTGTGTGTGTGTGTGTGTGTGTGTGTGTGTGTGTGTAAATCAAACCTCAAAAGTGTGTGTCTCGATTACTTGGGCAGGGACACGAAGCACGGTTGGACAGAGAGAGTGCTGGAGATCTTGGTTTATCCCCTCATCTGAGATCTCAACTCTATAGCTGTGCTAATGGGGAGTCTTATTGGGGATTGTACTAATAATATTGTTTGAATACAGTAGAGTCATAGAACTGTATTACTTCCATGTAAATATATGGCCTTTATTTTTCCTTAATAAAAAATTAACAACTAGGTGCAAATGGAACATTAGTTATTTTGTAAGCTGTTGTGTGCTGAAATTGTTTTGCTTTTGTTATGTCCTATTATTTTGCTTTGGTGTCATTTAGAATTGCTTATTTAAAAATGAGACCAATCTGAGTTTTGAGTATTTTGGGTATATGATCATTGAAAAGTAATATTATTATTGAGTACAAAATGGAAATGTTATGTATGTGACATATAGATTTAATAATAATAAGCAATCTGCAGGGAACTACATGGCATGTGATACAGACTTCAGTGTGAATTTAAGTAGTTGTAATTGTGATGTCCCTTCCCTGGGTCAGTGTTAAAGGAGCCTCAATCCTCACCATAGACACCAGTGGGGGAATGTTCACTTTGAGAGAAATAGACACACACAATATTTTCAGATGCATGTCTGTGCAACAAGCACAACTTCCCTTAAGTGCACACAGGGAACACACTCCAGTCCTGGGGATGGACTCTCTGTCCAGACCCCAAATAAGAATCCACCCTGACTACTAAGGAGCTCTGTGCCCCTGTTCCAAGTAGCTGAGAAACAGACTCTTTGAGATTGGATATTCATGCACACGCACACCTAGGAAAGGCTGGTAGAGATTACCCACTCTACCACCTCTGCCCAGACTATAAGGTAAGAGATATGGTTAAGAAGTCCCAAATGATTTAGAGGGATTGACAAATATTGAAGTATTGCAAAATAGACAGGATCTCACTGAACAAGATGAGGAACAACTACAGAATTGTAAACAGAAAATAAGGAACTATCTTGATAATATGCATGAGTTTAGAAAGATTTCTGTTAAGCAACCGTTTTTTTCCCCCCAAACACCTTTATTGAATTATTACTTGTGACATAGGCAAATTTACATTTATATAAAAGTAATCACACTAGAATTAACATAACAAACAATTTATTTCTCATATATTGCTATATGTCATATAACTAAGCAACATTAAATAAATTATTAAATTCCTGTCTTTTCTTTTAAACAAGAAACATCTTTATTATACCATCACTTACTACACAGGCAATCATACATTTATACAAATGAAAAGAAACCACACCAACACAATACTAGTTGCAAGCATTTTACATCACAAACCATACTGACACACTCATAGCTGTAAACATTATACATCACTTATAATTTACCCAATCTTTTTCAGTCAGACATTACATAGCTCATTTAAGTCCTGCTGTCTTTTCAACCTCATTCCTCCCTTGTATGTACTATTCCCACAATTCCCATTTTTCCTATGCAGTTTCCTCCTACCCTTTTCTAAAGATCTCGGTTCCAGTTGTTTTAGCTCTGTTACTATATTCACTAATTCTAGTATATTTGGTTTAGATTTTGATTTCCATTTTCTAGTAATTACTTTTTGCCAGCCACCATTATTAGACACAGCAAGACCTTCCCATGCCCAGGCTGTTTTTGGATATTAACTATATAGCACAAAAACTTTTAGCACAACCACTCAGACAACAGAAAGTAGATAGGGCTGTCATCAAGCTTAGGGAGCCTATTACAAGTAAGATAACTAGGGATCCTGTAGAAGTATTAGAAATATTTTGGAAATTCTATGAAAATCTGTATAAAGCAGATAAATATGGAAATAAAGAAAGGGTACAAATGTAAATGTTTATGGAAGAATTACAGATGCCAAGACTAGAGGGAGAGAAAGCTCAATTACTAACAGGATAGGATGAGATGAGATAACAACAGTGATGTATAACCAATCTGCAGGAAAGTCCTCGGGATTAGATGGAATTCATGTGGAAGTTTGGAAGCTAGGAGGGAAAAATGATGAAGGCCTGGAAATTATTGTTTAACAGTATTTTAAGAGGAGAAGTACCAACATAAGGAAGAAAGTGGTAGTAGCTGTACTACATAAAGAAGGTAAAGATCCATCAGATCCAGTTTCATACAGGCCCATTTCAATACAAAATCATGATTATAAAGTGTTTATGTCTATAATGGCTAAAAGAATGGCAAAAGTGATGCAGAACTTGATAAATATGGATCAATGTGGTTTTGTGGAGGGGAGGCAAACATTTGACAACATAAACAAAACAGTGATGATTTAGAGTGAAGCAGAATATAAGAAAATGCTACTGTTGCTAGTGGGTCTTAAAGCAGAGAAAGCATTTGACAGAGTAAGCTGTGATTTTATGAACAGAGCAATGGAAGCATTTGCATTCCCTGATAAAATTATAAGGTTGATTAAGAGGATATATTAAGGATCAGAGGCAAAAAGAAAAGTGGGTGGGGTCCTCTCTGATAGTCTCTGCTTGAGCAGAGGAACCAAGCAGGGGTGTTCTCTCTCCTCTTTGTTATTTGCATTTTATTTATAACCATTAGCAAAGAAAATAAGGGACTCAGAAATTCAAGGATATAAGTGCTATGGTAGTCAAGAAAAGTTGGCTCTATTTGCAGATGACATTATTTTATACTTGACAAAATCAGAAAGTGATATTACAGTGTTGTAGAACATGTTTAGACAGTTTTAAACCTTTTTGGAATACAAAATTAATGAAGCAAAAACAAAAGCAATAGCAGTAAATTATGTACCCACTTATGAACTGGTTCAGCAATATCCATATTTATAGGGGCATGATAAAATAAAGTATTTAGGAGTGTGGATTAAGAATGATACTGTTGTGGCAGCTAAGGATATGTGGAAAGAGACTAAACAAAAAATAATACAAACAACTGAGAAACAGAAACTCTATTATATGGATACTGATAGTAAGATACAAACAGTTAAAATGTTTTTAGTCCCTTTAGTCTTATACACTGGTCAGGCATATTTGTATCAACCAGAGGAGAAGTTGTGGAATAGCAATTAATAAAGAGCTGATGGGTTTTATCTGGCAGCAGAAAACTGCAAGAGTTAAGTAGGATAAGCTTATTCTTCTAATAGAACAGGGTGGATTAGGATTACCAGATTTGAAGGGGTATTTCAAAGCAACACAGTTAAGGCACCTATACATATCACAAGCAGAAAACTATAATTCAAAGTGGAATGAGATGATGATGAAACTGGGGGGTGGAGCTCAAGTAACAGGAAGAGACTGGGATTGTGGATGCAGACCTTTAAGGAGAACAACAATAATCATACAGAATATTTATTCATTTATTTATTTAATTATGTGTTTAACATCTGTTTACTGGGAAAGTCTGACTGGTCCAGGACACAGCCCATTTTCAGCAGAGGCCTGCAGAGAAACACTCCAGATGCAATATTATACTTATAAACTAGCAGAAGGTCTTCTAAGAACTAAGCCAACACAGGAATGGAGAAAGGAGATTCTACCAAAAGAGATGACTGCAATTAGGGATACAGCCAATAGACAAGAGGGGTGGGAATGTATTGGAGAAAGCTGGCAAAGAAACAAAGATACTGGGAGCAAATAACTAGAGAGGGAAAGGTAATAGAATGGGAAAATGCAAATAACTTATTTGGGCTGCAGGCTAAAGATTGATTGCCTTCCATATCAAGGATTGATATCGGAGTATAGGCAAAGAGAAAGAAAAAGGGAGTGGCCCTAAATGAAAGACCAGCACTTATAGAGTTTTTAGTAGAATCTAGAACAGATTTTGCCATTAAGAAAGGAATACTTATTAGACCATATAAAACATTGCAAAATAACTATAAGAATCAACCACAGGAGGTTAGGAAGGATTAGGAAGAGAGATTAGTTAATCAATTCACAAAGAAACATGCAAACGTGATTTCTCATCTTTGCCTGGAAATGCTTACATAGGTATTTTTATACCCCAAGCATACTTTAAAGAATTTTTGCTCATGTAGACAGCAAATGTTGGAGATGTGGTGGGGGCGGAAAGAGGTAACTGGGAACATATTTTCTGAGAGTGTAATGAGTTGGTAGACTTGAAAGATTTCCTGAAAACTGCTCTGTTGGAGATGCTGGGTGAACAAATTGAAGTGACTAGGGAAATGATTTTTTGAGCTATGATACAAACTTGGAATTGCCCAGACATAGTAAGGTCATGTTGAGTCTAATTACATTGGTGGCCAAAAAATTAAGAATCATCTCACTTTTTAATTAAATTAACTTACTGACAAATGAGGCTGAGCTAAAATACTGAAAAAAAAATCTGACCATTATGAGCCTTGTGGAAGTGTTCTCCTACAGGACGTTTTTAAATGACAATTTCTAATGTCACCCAAATGGTCCAAAATATGAATCTTCACTTTCCTCTTAGTCTGTCCTCATAACATTTAGTAATATTACACCCACAACCAATAATATACATAAACCCACGGGAGATAATTCTTAATTATGACTAAACCTGTAAGTCAATTTGAATTTTTAATATTTCATTGTATTGCATGATGAGTTAATATTTCAAGAAATGCATTTAATAATATGTATTTGAAAAATTTTTGTAGGAATTTGCTTAATAATAAATTAAAACAAAATGTTATTTATTCTTTGTTGCACATTGTTAATTCAAGGGTTTTTTAGGATGATTTGTTGTTTAATTGTTTAATGAACTGACAATCAACTGGGTTCAACCTGTATAAAAATGTTTGTTTTGTGGATATGTGTTGTCCTGAGAAGGTGAATGGCCGAGGTACCAGATGCAGTTGGTATTAAAGAAAGGAGATTGAACAACCAGGCTCCTTGTTTGTAGTTTTATGTGATTTTTGGTAGATTTCAGGAATTAAAGTTGTTTTGAGATGTCTTTGGATCAAGCCAAGGTGGTTTAGGGTGTATTCTGGACTCCAGTTGATCAGGATAAATTTCTGTTTATGGATTTATTGAGAGAGAGAGAATGAAAGAGAGAAAGAGAAAGAAAGTCAAGTTGACTTCCAAGGATCAGTGGGTTTCAGTGAATGAGGATGATCATAGTGTGAAGTCTGAACATTTGGAACGTCTGATGGTAAAAGAGGTAATGCTATACTATGACACTAAACTTTTTAAAAAATATCAAACCTGAACATCACTCCAAGGGGTTTACATGTTGACTGTTTGCCTGCCTGGGACTTTAGTGAGGAAGAGTCAGACCTGATGGAAGAATGGAAACATCTTTTGTTACAATTCACATTAGGCTGGCTTTGGGTTTTAGTCAAGTGCAACTTAAGGTTGCACAATAAAATTCAATGAGATACCATGCAGGTGCAGGTTGGACTTGTAAGTGAAATCCCTGACTCAGTTTATTTAAGTAAAATGAAGGACATCAAGTGTAAAAGTGAGAAGACCTAGACTGATCTCCACATTCACAAAAAGAATAAATTAAATAGAGTTATTGGGGATGCAAACTACATCACGGAAGGTCAAAGTTTAGATCTTCTGAGGGCTGTGCCTCTGGAATGTGTGATTCTTCAGCATCGTCGATAGAGACTTCTTCCAGTAAAAAAGAGTGTCTCACTTGAAAATATTCAAGTGGGAGACACTGTTTATTCAATGAAATAACTTAAGACACCAGTAAATGGTGTGCCTTTTTATCAGAAAGGCTGGGGAAGGGGCCAGAGAAACTGTGGCAGAGGCAAAATGACTTAAATCCTGTTCCCTGTTCTTTTGTAAATACTTGAGACATTAAGGACTATATCCATTGTGAACAAATGTGTAAGTTTCACAATGAGTTCAATTCTTTGAATATTATTAATTTGTTTGATTTGGTGGTTATATCTGAAGAGGCAAAGCAAGTGTTGTTAAAGGGTGTGAAATTTGTATTCACCAAAATATCTACTTTAGCTGGTATTTTGATAGATGTGAAAAGATTCTGTAGGAAATTGCATTCAAAGATTTTTTTTTGAGATAAAAATGAAGGACAAACTGTTTTTGAACATTCATAATCAATGGATGAGAATGATTCTTTACTTAATTTGTAATTACATTAAACTTATTTTTGTGAATGTTTATATGACATGGGTGTGGACAGGGACAAGTTTGAAAGGGAAATAATGAATGTTTTTTCACAGGGTATGGGACATTGTCTGTTGTGGTTCTTCATAATGTGAATTGTTTTGCCCCACCTAAAATATCTTCCACATTATGCATATTTGAAAATATGCTGTGTAAAAAAGTAGAATTTGAGTATATAAACTTTATTAAATCTAAGAAAATTTTCAGTTTACAGAAGGGCGAATGGTTGGCCTTGAAATACCTTTGGGAAGGTTTGAAGGATTATCTGTTTGGGCAGGCTGATAAAGGGGAAACTGGCTTATAATAACTAAAGCCAGGTTTGACAAAATGGTTAATGACTTACTTTTAAATAAGGAAGGATACGTCTAATTTTTTATAACACATTTGCCTCATTTAATTCATTGTTGCTGGAAATTTTGGAGAGGGGAGAAAGGTTAGGTTTCCTCTCAGCTCACCATGAGAAGAAATTGTCTGCCTCAAAACCTAGGGATCCTATTTTGTATGCTGTCCCTAAAGTGCACAAATATTTGGTAGACCCTCCAGGCAGACCCAGAGTATCAGGTGTTGACTCATACTTGTAGAATGCTGCGATTTTTATAGATTCTTAGTTGAAGAAACATTAGCAAAAGGTTCTAGTACATATCAGAAATACTCTGGAACTTTGTAAAAGCAAGAAAGCGGTCTGCTGGCAGGATGAGTACTACTGGGTCACAGTAGATGTTAGCTCTTTGTACACTAATATAGAGTTGAGATGGGGTTTGGAGGCAGCCAGCAATTTAATGGGGGATGGAACAGTTACCTCCTTTCTTGTTAGTATTTTAGAATTTTGTCTTAAACACAATTACTTTTGTTTTGGTAATGAGATTTTTTTTACAAAAGAAAGGTACAGCAATGGAGGCCCCTTTTGATCCTTATGTAATTATCTACATGGGTGAATTTGAGAAGAAATTTATATATCCTACACATTTTTTTCTGAGCATGTAATCATGAAAAAGAGGAATATTGATGACTTGTTCTTTATTTGTAAGGGGAATGAGTTGCAGTTTGTACAATTTTTAGATTAATTAAATAAGAATGCTTATGGTTTGAAGTTTACTTTTGAACATAATAAGGAATCTAATCATTTTTTGGATGTAGTGTTTTATGTTGGCAAGGACAAGACTAACCAGTACAAGGCAATAGCGATGAACAATTTTTTTGCATGCAGCCAGCATGCAACCCCAACATTTGATCAACTCTCTTCAATATGGGGAATTTAGAAGAATCTCCTTTAACACTTCTGGAAAGAGATTTTAAAGAAAATAAATTAATGGAGGTGAGTGATGGATGTTTGGCTTGAGGATATCCTTTGGAGATGTTTAATAATGCTAGAAGTAAGCTAGATGGAAGTAATAGAAGGAAATGTAGAAAACACTGGCAAGGAAGGAAAGATCTCCATGAAAAGTATGTGGATCATGATGTTAGTAACTCGAAAATTTATTTTGTCAGTAAATACCTTTTTCTGAATTTTTTAAACATGTAGTTAAGGGTTTAGGCATGTAGTTTATCAAGATGAACTGTTGAGATAATTATTTTCACATTTTGTTACGTGTTCTTATGGGAGATATAATGTGAAAAAGTTGTTGAATTTTAGGCAAAGGCATTTGTCGACTATAGGGAAATGGCTGGGTTTCTTTTCATGTGGCATTGCAAGGTTTGCAGCAAGATCAGGAATTGTCAAGTACCAAAATTAATGGTAGGAAGTTTGTTTTTAGGGAAAGATTTGACTGTCTCTCATGTGGAGTTGTATATATTATTGGTTGTGGGTGTAATATTACTAAATATTATGTGGGGCAGACTAAGAGGAAAGTGAACATTCATATTTTGGAACATTTGGGTGACATCAGAAATTGTAATTTAAAATGTCTTGTAACAGAACACTTCCATAACGCTCATAATGACTCAGATGCTGTTTTTTTCTTTTTAGTATTTTAGCTCAGCCTCGTTTGTACAGAATGTGTGATTTAGCCAGTAAATTAATTGAATTAGAAAGTAAGATGATTCTTAATTGTAAGACTTTATGACCTAGGGGTTTAAATTTGGAAGTCAAGTTGAAATTTTAATATTTCATTGTATTGCATGATGATTTAATATTTCAAGAAATGTATTTAATAATATTTATTAGAAAAGTTTTTGTAGGAATGTGCTTAATAATAAGTTAAAACAAGATGTTATTTATTCTTTGTTGCACATTAGGAATGTAAGTTTTTTTTAGGATGATTAATTGTTTAATTAATTTACAATCAACTGGGTTCAACCTGTATAAAAATGTTTGTTTTGTAGCTGTGCTTTATCCTGAGAAGGTGAATGGCCGAGGTACCAAATGCACATGGTATTAAAGAAAGTTATTGAGCAGCCAAGCTCATTTTTTGTAGGGGTTTTTTTGTGATTTTTGGTGGATTTCATGAATTGAAGATAATAAAAAAGAGAAAAAATAATGTATTAATGATGAAATAGAAAATGATCAAGAAACAATAAAAATGTGGAAGATAAAGACTGATGAGACATTAGAAGATCAGAAAACATGGTATAAGAATATAAAAGTACACTATTATTATTATGTTAATCCATGGGAACATTTTTTCAGAAGAAAAGATTGAAGCTATAAAAGAAAGAAATAAGTGGAGTAGCAATAAAGCAGAACATCAGGATTTTCTCTGTAGACTGGGAATAAAGAAATTACAAGAGAAAGCAAGTATGACTTATGAAAAGAAAAGTGAGAGAATATGTTTATATTGTGGTGAAGAAGAAACTTCAGAACATGATTTTATGAAATGTAAAAGATAAGAAAAATTAAGGTAAAATTATGTGAAGATTTGTTTTGGAGAATTAAAAAAGTAATATAAATATGGATATGATTGAATATGGATATTATAAGAATACCAAGCAATCACTGTGGTATCCCTGAAGTCTCAAACAACCCACTAAACAAGTACAGTAGGTCCAAAAATAAAGCAGTGTAAGAAACTTCTCTGTGTGGAAGATTTTCAATCCATATATATCTAGATAACCACTGTATATTAATTAGATCAGATAATGGTAGTAGAAGTAGCAAACTTAAACTCATCCTAAGTAAAAAAAAAATAATAAAAAATATATAATTTGAAATATTGTACAGAATTATTAAGTATTCAAAAGTAATCCAAGCCGGGTAGGCAGTCTGTTTCTAGTCAAAAATCCTTTATTAAATACACAAACAAGTGATGCAAGTAAAACAAAAATAACAGAGTAGTAGTTTCCTCACAAGCTTTCTAACTATATATATATATATATATATATATATATATATATATATATATATATATATATATATATATATATATACTTTTTATCATACAAGGGAGTGGTTTATTGTGCTGTAAAACAAAGTGTTATTGGTATACATGTTAAATTCACATCCCTTCCCCAATCAGTGTGACATTTGAGCTGGTCCTGCCTAAAACTTTTAGTTCTTTGATACATTGTAGCCAGCAAACAAATCCTTTCTGTTCCCAGGAATTAAAAATTTCTCTATATATTTTATGTGGAAAGTTCTTTGTGACTATAAATGGTGTTAAAAGATCAAACCAAATTTTTTAATCTATATTTGCATTAATAATTTTCCTAAATGAGTGAATGTA
The DNA here is from genome assembly GCF_019279795.1 of Protopterus annectens. Taxonomy (NCBI): domain Eukaryota; kingdom Metazoa; phylum Chordata; order Ceratodontiformes; family Protopteridae; genus Protopterus; species Protopterus annectens. The sequence goes on from NC_056730.1 coordinate 952,614,143, forward strand.
ATAATTAATCATACAAGTTTTAGTGGGTTTAGTTATGTTATATTGCATACTAATACATATGTGCCATGGCAAGTTGTTTTTTTTCTATTTGAATTTTTTTTTGTAAACCAAATTCATTTATTGATATTACAGTTAGTAGTTCTTTCCAGTTTGCTGATTAATTTGGACTTATCCAGTCTGAGATTGTTTTAGATATTGATGCTTTTATATATGTTTCTATATCAGGAAAGTTTAATCCCCCCTGTTTCCATGGTCTGATATGATGTATTAAAGCTATTCTGTTTCTTTTGGGAAACCATGAAAATATTATTAGGCATGAATTTATTTCTTTAAGTATATTCCTTTCTGGTAACAGTTGTATTGCCAAGGCTATATATAGGATCTTGGGCAGTAAAACCATTTTTATTAACTGTAGTTTATCTTCAAAGGTTAGCATTATTTTGTTCCATTTTTCCACAGTGATTTTAATTATATTGATGATATTATTGTAGTTATTTGAGACTAATTCATTATTATCCTTGTATAACTCAATTCCTAGATATTGTAAGGTAGATTCTTGTTTCCCTATGATGTGATCCCCCTTAGTCTGCAGTTCTTTTTTTTATTTAAAAATACACATTTTTATTTTGATTTATTGAAATGGAGCCCTGAAGTCATGTGAAATTTGTCAATTAATATATTTAATTCTTCTAATTTCTCTTTTGTATTAGATAATGTTAGTAATATGTCATCAGCAAATAACATTACTTTAGAATTGCATTGTTCATAAACATCTATTCATTTGATTTGTATATTGTTATGAATTGAATCTACCAATATTTCAATAGCCAGAGAAAATAGAATCTGTGACATGGGACATCCTTTTTTAGTGCCTTTTGTTTTATGTATAGATTCAGAGGTAAAAGGACCTAACTTGACATACGCTAAATTATTTGTATATATATTCTTTAGGAGATGAACAAAGGATGCAGGAAATTCAAATAGCATTAGGATTTTGAATAAATAGACCCATATCTAAGTAAATTATAAGTGTTTCTTTATTTTCTTTATTAACATAATCTATAAAATAAGTTATCCTTTTAATATTGTCGTGTGTGTGTATGATATATAAATCCAGTTTGATCATTATTTACTGTTTTAGATAGTGGTATTTTCATTCTGTTAGTTAATATTGTCATAAATATCTTATAGTCATTATTTAATAATGATATAGGTCTATATGAGGTACAGAGGTTTGGGGATTTGTTTTTCTTTAGGATTGGTGTGATTAAGGAATATCTCCAAGAGGGTGGTATTAAAGCTTGTGATTGAATTTCTAATAGAGTTTTAAGAAAGAAGGATAGTATCTTTGAAGGAAAAGGTTTATATATTTCCATAATTATGCCATCTATACCTGGAGCTTTATTATTTTTACCCTCTTTTATTGTATCTATAATTTATTTGTAGGATCTGGGTGCTTGCAGATCTAGTTTTCATTTTTCTGTTTTTTTTATAGTAGAACATTTTTCATCTAGATTTAATTGATTGATATGTATATTTTCTTTTTGGAAATATTCCATATAGTGATTTCTATAGGCATCAAGAATGTCACCTATATCCGAGACATTTTTCCTCTTAGTTTCATGGAAGATACTTTTAATGTTATTAACTTTTGATTGTATTTTGATTCTTGTGGATAAATTATGTAGATATTTGGGAGAAGTGGCCAAGGTATTAATTTTTAGTTTTTCTAAAGCTAAACTAGTTTTATGTGTTAGAATTTTGTTGTAGTTATTGTTTAATACTTCTACTTTCTTTTTCATCTCCAAATGATTTTGATTTTTTTCAGCTTTTACTAACAAAAATTTGGATTGTAGATATAATAATTCAGAATCCCATTCTCTGATTTTGTTTATACCAAGTTAGGGTTTTATCATGTAAGCTTTTAATAAGTCCCATATCTTTATTTTATTTATCTCTGTGGTGTAATTGATATCTAAGAAGAACTGTAATTCAGATAATAACCAGGGCTGAACTCTTTAATTTAGTTATATATGCTGGAATTCTGGAGTTAAAGATTTGTTTGTACCCGTTTTGAAGTTTTAGTATCAATGAATTCTGGTCTGAAAAGGGACAGGGAGTGATTGAGAAATTCATGATTTTAGAGTGTAAGTCATAGGCAGCAAATATCTTATCTGTTTTAGTTCGGATACCAAATCTGTGATCTTGATGGGAAAACAATAAAGATTTATCTTCTTTAAATTTGAAAGTATCTACAAGATGAAATTATTCTACTCACTTGTTTAAAGCTTTTGATACAGCAGATGTATGCAGCAGTCCTTTATTTGTAGTTTCAGAAATATGAAATATACAATTAAAATGTCCTCCTAATATTAAGTTGCCTTTATAATTATTGGAAATGAAATCCCAGTGTATTTTAACAGTTCCTGTTCCAATGCCTAGGAACCAGTATAGATTGGCTAGGGTCCATAGTCTGTTATTATAGTTAACTATTACTAATGTCATAAGGCCTTCTTTATCTTCATATTTATAAATGATTTCTGGGTTAATCACATTTGTTTTCTATAAAATTGTTACCCCTTTTGTCTTTGTCTTATAGGTGGATTGCACCAATATCATATATTCCTTAGGATTCCATTTGTAATTGTCATTTGTTTTGAAATGAGTTTCTTGAAGGAAGACAATTTGTGCTTTGTTCAGTTTTAAATATTTCAGTAGCTTTGATCTCTAGCTAGGATTGTTTAAGCCATTGGTATTTAAAGATAAAGTTAAATCCATCTTAGGTTATTTAGACTATATATTTTTTGTTTTATTCTGACTATTAAACATTTTCCTCTGATAACTGTGAAGTATATGTTTGAGATTTTAAAGGAAATTATCAGTTTTATACTTTGAGTGTTTACCAATAAAGTGATGTTTTGGTCAGGCATGCTGAAATGTTTTTGTGAAATAATTTTAAATTAATAAATGTTAACAAAATTAAGATCCTCACTAGCCATGGAATGAAAATCATTCCTAATCTGATGGATAAACCTAAGTCCATCAGATTATCACTCATACCTTGACAATCCAGAACATCTGAGCTCCATAAATTGAATTATCATATGGAGAATATTTGTAATAGGAATAAGCAGTATTTATATTATTTTGAACAGATATAGTACTATTGTAGATTAGACAGAATTCTAATACAATATAAATGCCTACTTATTGTATAAGCAATTAATATTTACATGAAAGATAGATAACAAGCAATTCCATCATAGTAAAGTAGGATGTATCATATATAAAACCTCAGTAAAAGATTATAACACACAGCTATTTAGCATATTCACCCTTACCGATGAAGTCTTTCAAAACTTATTACCTTAATATAAATAGATGGTAATGATATTTATACCTAATGTTTATAATACAATGTATTTTACTGGATATAGCAGAAGTTATATTTCATTGTTTGCCAGCATTTAAGTAATCACTTTCTTGCTAACTTACTTAAAGCATCAAATTTGTTTTATGTGGACATTGATGAAAGTTAGTGCATTTTAATTATCAGTGCATCCCTGTTCCCACCATTTCCTATATGTAAGGATTTTCATATCTGTCATTTCTTAGTATAAAATGAGTGAAATTATAGGTTAAAAACAACAAATTCAGTTATTGTGATTAATGATTACAAATTCCCTTTCCATATTCATAAATTGCCATTTTATGGCATATACTGAAAGTTTTTAGATTTAAATGGCAACATTCTATTTTGTATAATCAGCTCATCAAAGGTTAAACTGAGTGATTATTGTCAATTTAATACTATTTGTTCAGAATATGATTGTTACATTCTGTGGCATTTCAAGTTCAGGCTTCTATTGTTTCTCCTGAACAACTTTGTCAGTTTGATGTCATGTATAAAACATTAGTTACCTTGGTAACTGCTTAAGTATTATATATGGTCAAGATGGGTTACAAAAACTACAGTTCACGTTAAAGCAATTACATGACTTGTTATGCATCTTTCATGAAGGGAAAAGGAAAAAAGTCTCGGACATAGGGGACATTCTGGAGGCTTTTAATTATCATTATGCAGAGCATTATAAAGATAAAATAAGTACAAATGAATGTGAGAAGTTAGAGAATATAGTTCCCAACATAACAAGAATTCCTGAGGAACTTAAGTTAGATCTACAAAAATCTATTTCTCAAAAGGAAATTATAGATGGGATTAAAGGAAGTAAGTCTAATAAAGCACCTGGAATAGATGGCTTAATTATTGAAATTTATAGATTGTTCCCTTCTTCTATAATCTCTCTCCTACATAAAACCTTTTGTGAAGTTCAAACATTAGCAAATATTCCTCCTTCTTGGAGATATTCTCTAATTTCCCCTATATTAAAAGAGAATAAGGACCCTAATCATTGCAACTCATATAGACCAATTTCTTTGTTGAATAATGATTATAAACTGTTTATGTCAATTATGGTCAATAGATTGAAAATACCCATACCTAAAATAATTAATGAAGACCAAACTGGTTTCATACATAACAGGCATACACAGGATAATATTAAAAGAGTATTAACTCTGATAGATTACCTCAATAGAGGAAACCATGAAGCATTGATAATAGATCTAGATATTCAAAAGGTCTTTGACTCCTTAAAATGGGGTTATTTAAAGTCTTACAGTTATTTGATTTCCCCCCTTTTATAACAATGATTAAGAAAATCTATGAAAATAATCTAGCATATGTCAAATTAGGTCACTTTTCTTCCAAAGCAATCCAAATCACTAGAGATACTAGACAAGCATGTCCCATGTCCCCTATCCTATTTGCTCTGGCCATAGAAATACTTGCCATTTTAATATGTAATAACCCAAAGATAAGAGGTATAAATATATATGACCAATATATTTCTAAAATAATGATGCTTGCTGATGATGTTTTACTTACCTTACCCAAGTCTAAGGAAGTGTTAGGTGAAGTGGATATAGTAACAGCAAATTTCCAAAAAATCTCTGGACTTTCCTGCAACAAATCTAAATCAAAATATTTACTATTAAATAAAAAAAAGAACATACAGGTTCCAGTTAATTATATTATTGAAAACCAAGTTTCAACTCTAGACTATTTAGGAATAGTCCTTGGCAAGAATATAGAGGAAACCTTACAGCTTAACTATGCTAAATCCACAGACTTAATCAAGACATTAATAAACAAATGGACTAATTTGTTTATAACATTTGACAATAGGTTACAACTGATACAAATGGTTTTGTTACCTAAAATATTATATATAGCACAAGCCCTTGTACTTCCACCAGGAAAGAAAATCCTTAAAGAAATCACTTCAACTCTGATGAAATTCCTATGGTACCCCAAAAGAAATAGAGTGGCGTATTCTCATCATATCAGAAAATGGGAACAAGGGGGGGTTAAAATTCCCAGAGACTGAAACATATATAAAGGCATCTATGATTAAAATAGTGATGAATTGGATAAATCCTAGATACTCTTCCAATTGGAAATAGTTACACTCCATTATACCAATGAATGAAAATTATTTATCAAAGAATGCTTTGGTAACTGACAAAGATAAGATATGGCACTATTTAAGTTTAAATTTACAGTATAGTACAACAAAATTAACTAATACTAATAAACAATATTTTGATGTGTTTAGAAAATTAATTGACACAAATTTAGATATAAAACTGTGGCACAATGCCATTTACTATTACAAGGGATTTCCCTGATAAAACACATAGAGAGATTTTTGGTTTATGGGAAAATAATAACCTATTTTGTTGGTTGCAATGTATTGAAAACCAACAAGCTTTGAACACACAAAGTATATTGTCAACCTATGGCCTATCCCCTAATGACTGGTTGGTTCTTCAGAGTGTCACAGCATGCACTAAGTATCTTTGTAGAATAATACATAACTCATCCTTCAAAACCATACCAAAAGTTATAAACTGGATTTTTGGAATTCTATATAATAATATCAATGTTAAGAATTAATTATCATATCTATATAACACTTTAATTGTCTGTAAGACAGCTCCTAAAGATTCTTACTGGCAATACCTAACTAAAGGGTTTCAAGTATCATTAGCAATGGAAGATAAAACAAACATTTTATTTTCAGTTAAACTAACTTCTTACTCAGAATTCTGGAGGATTTTTCATTGTAAATTTCTAAACAGATCATTTTTGACACCCGAGAAACTCTCAAAAATGAACCCTTCAAACAGCAAGTTATGTTGAAGATGTCATCTGTCCACTAATGCTGACTGGTCTCATATTTTTTTATGACTGTACTAACATTAAACCATATTGGAATGAGATTAACAAATTTCTTCAAGCTATCTATACTGATATATTTGTTTTGACAAAGTCTTTAATTTTATTGAATGTTGTTAATAGTAATAATATGAAGAAAGATTACCTGTATTTGTTGTGGATAATGTTAGCAATAGCCAGAAAATGTATAACTAGAAGATGGAAATCTAATGTAGCACCCACAATGGAGGAATTCCTATCATCACTGAAGAAATGCATATTAATGGAGAAAAGAACTAAAGAGTTAAAAACTTTTCCTAAGCCATTGGTTAACAGTCCATGGAGAAAAGTTTTGAATTTGATTGATACCCTACAGATGGAACCAAACTCTTCCTATCATAGTTTATATATTAACTTATTTAACTACAAATGTTTATATCTGAATCCTTTTTGTCAGGCTGAATGTAAATACTGTAAATAGTTATTGAATGTTATGAATGTATTAAATTATTGTATTTCATCAAAATAAAAATCATTTGAGTAAAAAAAAAAGATGGGTTACAAAAACTACAATTCTAGTTAAAGCAATTACATGACTTGTTATGCATATTTACTTATATAAGAAACTCATCATACTTCCCCTTGATGTTCAATGTAGTGTATGTCATTTATGACAAGTTAAGAAAGTAGTGTTATTATACACAAACCCATGTTATTAAATCCTGTTTTTAATATCTAAATTCAGCAGACTGCTTCATCTTATATGACAATTATATATTTATATCTAAATTTACTAAAATCATACATTACATGACTATTGTGTGTTTTCCTAGCTGCTACTTAGTTATTTGAGACTCCACAAGCTGTAATGCTTATTCTTATTATTAGCTCCTTCGAAGCATGTTTATATAGTACATAGACTTTAAATTATGAGACCCTTCTAGTTTCTTATTTGTTATAAGTATATTTCCATCCTTATATACACATATATCAGTACTTCAAGCACGGGCAACAATGCCCATCCAGTTTTGCCAGAATACCATTCACTAGTTCATGTGGTATGTTTCTAGGCTGTTCTTAAAATATCCAAACCAATATTTGTCCTGTTCCATTTTACCAGCCTGTTCCATGCAGTGGCCACTCTGCCAGTGAACCATGCAACACACCTTCCATTCCCATAGATATTTCAACAAAGGAAATGTGATGACTCTCCAGCACTTCCCGGCAACCTCAAACACCCCTAGAATCAGCTATCCCCATATGCCCAACATGTCCGAATAAGCTCACCTCCCAAACCACTATAAAGTGTACTGCACAATACCAAGTGCTCTTAGTCTTTCACAATAACTAAGACTTCCACTTTTACATAAGTCCTTAATGTGTTTGGACCAAATTACATTTTAAATATTAAATTGAGCTTATTATTATTTTTTTTTTATCAATAATCAATTTAATGAATGAAATGAAGTGTTGGGAAACCATCAATATATGTACATGTGGTTTAAAACACCCCATTTATTATATATATATATTTTTAAAAAACAAAAATGTCATTGCTGAGAATCATCTCAGAGGCTCCTCATAGCAGTAAGCATTATCATCACTCTGTCTCCATTACCATAGCAACATGGAAGTGTCTGTTTCTGGTAGTGTGCCTGTGTACTGTATACCAGAGCCTCACAATGTGCCTGAAGCAAAGCTTCACTTCACTGCAACTTCAAGCCTAATTTCCCTCCCTTTTAGTGAGGTAGCAACCAGAAAAAGAACCAAGAGCAAACAGATAAAAAAAAAAAAAAAAAAAAAAAAAACCTCCCAACAAGCCGCCACAACAAGAGATAACACATTCTTCCAGCCTTCTCACCTCTCACACAGCAAATGTATAAACAAACTATTCTCTTCCAAAATATCCCAAAGCACAGTTTTATCCACCCCTTCCTCTGGATCCAGGCTAAAACACCAAGTGTCTCTTCCTAATACACAAGCATCAGTAAACCTCATTCACAAGTCATGCAACCCACAGCTTCCTGGAGACAAAAATGGCAACATACAACTGCTGCCAAACACAGCTGCATCCCCACACACCATGTCAGGTTTAAGCAAACAGCACTCAAAGCTATGATACCTGCCATAATTGATATTAACTATGTTTAGACAGAATAATAATGACATTTGTACTAGCTACCAGATATGGCTGCATTCATGCAAACCATATTAGTATTGATCAAACAGCACTTGTAGCTGTGATACCTGCCATAATTGATATTAACTATACTAGGACATAATAATTTGTACTAAGAGCTTGCTACTATTATTTAACCAGGATATACATAACATTTCCAAATCTTACTTTAACTAAAGAAGGCATTAGTCTCCATGACAGCATTTTTTTTCAAAACACTCTACTGTTACTGCTATTATATATTATGTTAATTTGTTACATTTGAGTCTGAACTCTGATGAATGATACCTTGTTGAATTTGTTAATTAATTACTTAAATTATTATAAATAAAAGCAATGAAAAATTAACAGGATAAGTATTGATTGAGTTCAAGTAGGGGAATAGAAACTCTTATATAATTTGTATTATATGTTGCTTTGTTTGGCTTATATATAATGTAAATAGTAACCCATCTTGACCTACCTTTGTTTGTGAAGAATTACTGGACCCTTTGTACATTCTGAATAAATCATTACTGTTTCTCAGTTGTTTAAGAAACCCTCATTTTTTTAAATAAAAGCAGATGACAAGTGATGTACCATATCAGTTGATGCTTTGAGAGATGTAGTTGTAAGAGTTATTTTTTGGGACAGCTATCTTGGAATCAGTTTTTTGTTTCTTCTTTCTAGCATCAGTCCAAGGATTTGTTTGTTTTATTCTTTTAAGAGTAGGGGCCATCAATTCCATTTCTTCTGGGATAGACACTATATTGTTTTTGATGAATATAGTAGCTTATTCTAAGTCATTAAAGGTTAAGGAAAAATATGAACTGCAAGGAACCACCACGAAAAGTAAAAAGAATTTAATAAAAAACAAGCGCTTTCACGCACACTCAGGTGCGCTTCATCAGGTTACAATTACACAATGAAAACCATTCTCTTATATACACAAACAGATTTCAATTAAGCAATCCAATAAGACAGTAATTAAGCAATTAGAACTATAATGGTTTCAGAATTTAAAGGAGCAAGGGTTCTTAGGAACTCCAATACCAAAACTCAAACATATAAATACATTGCAAGTAAAATTGCATGGTTTATCACCAATAAAAATAAAAAATACATCAAGGAATTATATGTATGTTTTCAGTATTGAAACTTCTCTACATATTATCTGTAAGCTTAGATAACAATGTTCGTCAAGCAGCACATACTGCAAGCTAAGGATAATATTAGGTTAAAATCATTTATCTTATACTAACGTACCAGTCAGAAACCCTAATATAAAATATTAGCCTTTAATGTCAAGTACCCAAAATCAATGTTTGCTAACCTGACTAGGAAATATATTACCTGTACGCTAAAACTATGCCTCACATTTAACGGCAAGATGGTAGGTCCATCATGGGGCTAACATTGTCATTAAAGGTTCTCATCTCTTTGGCAAAAAGTATTTTTATCTTGGTTGGAAAGGCCAGCTGTGCTTTAACGTTGTTTGGTTTCAACAGTTTTATTATTGGCCAGACCTTTTTTCTTTGTTCTAGTATTCTGGATGAACAATCATTGTCAAACCGTATCAGGCTTTGATTATATTTTAAGGATGATTTTCTCCAAGCAGATTTTAATATTAGTTCCTTGTCCAGAAATTAAAGAAATTTTATAACTATGGATCTAGGTGGAGTATTTGTTGAGTTAGAAGCAGGTTTCATCAATGCTCTATGCTCCTTTTCAATTCCAAATGAAAGTCCCTCTTTCAAGTCTAAAAATTCAGGAATCCACGTTGTTAAGAATTAAATAATGTCTTCACCTTCGGTGTTTTCAGGCAGACCAAAGGCCCTTATGTTGTTTCTCCTTTCCCTGTTTTCTAAGTCATCTGTTTTGTTAAGCAGCCATATATTCTGTTTAAGCGGAAATTCTTTTTGGAATTGGTCCTCCTTGAGTCTCCCTTCATTGTCATTTAGAGAGGTCTCTATATTTGTTATTTTTGTATGGTGTTGCTGCAATAGTTCCTTAAGAGTATCAGTCTGTTTTTGAGAATTTAATTTGAGGCTTTCTAAGTCATTTTTAAAACCATCCATCTTCAAAGATAGTTCATGTAAGGTAGATGTCATCAATTGCAGTTCTTTTTTCAAAGCAGCATCTGGATGAGAATTCCTTGAGTTGTTCATATTCAGTGACTCAATATATCTCTAAGTTACTTGACAGGAAAATTTTTGTATATCTCCACCAAAATTGATATTTATGTAGTTTAGTAGTTTATCTATATATTTCTGATGTTTTAAACTTGAAAAATAATAACATTTTCCCATATTATTATACTAGTTTATGGAGCTCTCCAAATTCACTGCTCTCAGTTGGCCATCTCCGTTACACATTTTCTGATGTTACACAATGTATTTTTTTGTAAGTGCAATATAATGCATACTATCACTGCCCCTAGCAACGTACACACTTTTCTATCCGAGTTAATGTCAATACTACTTTCCAGTCTACACTACTACATCCATTTCTATTCACTCCTACCCAAAAATGTTGACACTTCCTTGAGAAATAAAATAATAAGTGACTGTCATAAGCATTATGTTTTATACCATAGTTATTTTTAAGCAACCTGCAGATGCCCTAGCAATGGTTTTAGTGGATCTTTTGCAAATCTATTAACTTTTTTCCTCAATGAATATTATGATTATTCCAAAGTGCTCATAATCCTCTCACTGAAAGAGCTGTTCTCATTTTCAAATTTTGGTCTGTTACTATTTGTAAGTCAAACACAGTGGCAATTCAGTTGTCAAGCTGTAACCATACACACCTGGAGCAGTAAAAGCACACTGCCGACATTAGCTGGCAAACACATAGGCAACATGTTAGTGTCCCTGTGCTTGTGTTCTGCATTCATCTGTTCTTTTCTGTTACAATAATCACTGCATGCAAAAACAAACACACCCACATGCCCACATACACACACACACACACACACACACACACACACACACACACACACACACACACACACACACACACACACACACTCTCTAAGGAGCATAGAGCATTGATGAATTTCCTGTTTGCACTTATTTTTAAAATCGTTATTTTTCTCAAAACTTGCATTTTATCTGTCTCTGGCCTAGCACTCAACTGTGGGGTCATTTACTGCACTGTTATAACTAGTTGATACTTGTGAACCTCTGCTATCTCTGAAAAAAACAAAAAAACAAAAAAAAATCTTACTTTTTTCCCACTTTTCTGAGATTTAAAAAAGTTCAGTTACAGGCTTGCTGTTCTGAACTGTTTGTAAGTTTCTTGGAGGCCATTTTTTGCTTGGGCTAAAGGGAAGTCTCTCTGTTCATCAGTGGCAGTGATAAACATTGAGCAGCCTGCCTGCCCCTGTGGGAGTGGTTACTGACTTGAAACTGTAGTTTTATTGGCCGTTTTGGGTCAATTCCTAACTCCTTGATCTTCCTCTCTTAAATCCCGATTGCCTCATGGTTTGGGCATTTTTTCAGACTTGTTGGCTGTTGGTGAAGCACCCACCAAGAGGAGAAAATGCTGAGAGAAGAAAGGAGCCACTTTTGAGATTTTAAGTATTTTTCTTCAGATTATTTGCTAAGTTTTTCTGCATAGCCGCCTACTTTGAGCATGTTCTGGCTTGTTAAACTTGATTTCTGTATTAGTAACTGCATTTAGAGCACAACCCAGAGCTGTTTACTGAATTTCCTGTTTGCACTTATTTTTAAAATAGTTTTTTTCTCAAAACTTGCATTTTATCTGTCTCTGGCCTAGCACTCAAGTGTGGGGTCATTTACTGCACTGTTATAACTAGTTGATACTTGTGAACCTCTGCTATCTCTGAAAAAAAAAAACAAAAACAAAAAAATCTTGCTTTTTTCCCACTTTTCTGAGATTTAAAAAGGTTCAGTTACAGGCTTGCTGTTCTGAACTGTTTGTAAGTTTCTTGGAGGCCATTTTTTGCTTGGGCTAAAGGGAAGTCTCTCTGATGTCCTTCAAGGATGCATCTGCAGTCCTAATAAATGGGTTGTCCTGCCTCAGGCAGCCCTTCGGTCGGCCGGATTCCAAAGTCTGGGTCTGGCCTCGGCTGATGTCGCACTTCACCCGACGTCATAGCTGCTGTCAATTGGGTATAAAGGCATCAGCCGATGCCATTTTCCTCAGTCTTTCTTGCCGCGTGGCGCCCGAAGCAGAAGCTGTTCGCAAGTGCCGGTCGGTCAGAACCAGAGATTGCTACTACCGAAGACTTCTAAAAAGCTAAGTACCCCGTTGGGGACTCTTTCTTGCCTCAGCCGATGTCAGAAAAAGTGAATAACTGTTTAACTTGTGGGAAACAAATACCTCATAAAGATTTCCACTCTTACTGCCTACCTTGCTTAGGCCCAGAACACGATGTAGCAGCTTGTCTAGCCTGTGCTTCCTTCTACCGACGGACACTTAGACGTCGGTCGGAGTTTGCAGAGGAGTTTTTCAGCTCCGCTTTTGCTTACAACATGCCGTCGGAGACTCCGACTTCACAATTAGCAAAAAAGCGTAAGGAAAAGGACCGACATTCGCGGTCCACGGTTTCGGCCGAAACCGCGGTTAAGCCAACCGCGAGTGTCTCAGTTTCGGCTGAAACCGAGTCCTCGGTTCTTCCTTCGGCCGAAAGCATGCCTCCTACTACCGAGGCCTCATCCAGCATGGCTGAATCTGCTACTGAATTTCCACCTGCTCTTACAGGTTCTCAGGATTTATCAGATACTATCCCTTTAGATATATCTACTCCTGCACGTGGAGCTGCTAGGCCCCCTGCATCCATGTCAATTATGGCTTTTTCTAGGGCTAAAGCAGCTAAATCTTCAAAGACCATGCCTGCTAAAACCCCCTCACACAGGCCTAGCTCTAGTACTCAAATGCTCAGTCTAGCAGAGGATCTCATTTCTTTGATCAGGGGATCCCAGCCTCACCCTGACAGGGCATCTCATCCCCCTCCAGAGAAGAGGCCTAGAGCAGAGCCCCCTGAGCCAGTTTCTACAGATTACTCCTGTGATGATTCAGAAAACTCAAATCCTCCAGAAGGCCCTTATTCTCCATATGAGGACTCTGACGCAGAAGACTCCATTCCTTCTGCCTCTCCTCCTGAGGAATTTTCTTTTGGGGAAACATTGCATGCTATGAGAGAACAATTTCAATGGCAGGGCCAGGATTTTTCAGACTCTAGGAAAAGGCTTAGGACCTTTTTACATTTGCCACAGCATAGGCCTTTAGCTATTCCTCCAGTACTTACAGTTGTGGATGATGCATTTAATGATGCTTGTACTGCCCCTGACTCTCTTCCCCCGGCCCCTGCTAAGCCCGACAGATACTACAGGGTTCCGGACACACATTATCACTTGTATAAGGCTCCTATTGCAGATCTTGAAACTATTTCTCAGGGCCCCAAAGCTGTAGCAGCTGCCTCTGCCAAAAACCCCCTCCCCTCTGAAAGAGAATCTAGGGCTTTAGAGAGATGGGGTAAAAAAGTTTATACTTCTGCTACTCTTTCGGCTAGGGCCTTAAACTGTCAATTCCACATGATTCAGTATCAGGAATTTTTGTTAGATCAGCTAACTAAAAAACTGTCCTCTCCTGAACCTTTAGACCGTAAGTCCTTTCAGGAATTGGTACATAACACTCAGCAGGTCAGTAATCATTCCTTAAAATGCGGCTATGATGCACTGGAGGCTTCCTTTAGATCAGCTATGACTGGTACAGTGATCAGAAGGCATGCATGGTTAAAAGAGCAAACCTTACCAGACCATGTAAAGTCAAAGCTCCTAGATGCTCCCATGGAAAAACACAGTTTGTTTGGCTCCCCTGCACAGCAAGTGTTAAAGAAGGTGGAAGAAAAGGCAAAATCTGTCCAGACAGTCAAGGATTTCTTACAGGTCCAGCTCTGAGGTTTAGTAGGAACTGGCCTTCCAAGAATTGGTCCTTTCCAGACAACACCAGAGCACAGAGAGGCAGAAATAGGTGCCCAAGAGGCAGAGGTCAATCCAGAGGTGCCTACAGGGGACGTCAGTGGCAGCCTAACAACCAGAGAAGTACTGCCACAGATCCAGCCACTACCACTTCCACAGGACAATCACAGTGACTTGGCTCTGAAACCGCCTACCAGGGAACAACTAGAAGCACCCTTAGGCGGAAAGCTAGCCTTATTTTCAGTAAACTGGCATTACATTACAGGAGACAAATGGATTTTACAGCCAATAGACAAAGGTTACAGGTTTCACTTCCATACTCTACCAAGGAAGAGAGGAATGCCAAACCTACCTCCAAACCAAAAGACAAATGCTCTAGAACAAATAGACCACTTACTAAGGATGAGAGCTATAGAAAAGGTACCGTCTATGGAACAAGGACAAGGATTTTATTCCAGACTTTTCCTGGTACCAAGAGAGGAAAATCAATGGAGACCTATTCTCGACCTGTCCACTCTAAACACATATCTCATTGTTCCAAAATTCAAAATGCTGACACTACAGCAACTTCTTCCCATGCTGGGCAAGGAGTCTTGGCTGGTAACTCTAGATCTCA
Organism: Protopterus annectens; assembly: GCF_019279795.1. Lineage (NCBI taxonomy): Eukaryota > Metazoa > Chordata > Ceratodontiformes > Protopteridae > Protopterus > Protopterus annectens. Next base: position 952,629,145 of record NC_056730.1, read on the forward strand.
AGGAGACATACCTGCACGTCCCCATACGAACAAATTGCAGAAGATACCTCAGATTTCTTGCAGGATCAGAGCATTATCAATTCTCAGCATTGCCTTTTGGCTTATCTACTGCGCCCAGAGTATTCACGAAATGCCTGGCATCAGTAATTGCTCATTGCAGGCTTCAGGGAATTCAAATTTATCCATACCTGGACGACTGCCTGTTACAAGCGGACAACAAAAACAAATTAACAAAAGATTTGAGAAAGGTCATTCACCTATTGCAAGCCCTGGGATACACAGTCAACATAAAAAAGTCAAGGCTGATACCATCCCAAAGGATAACTTTCTTGGGTGCAGAACTGGACACATCAAACCAAATGGCATTCCTCACAGCAGAAAAGCAGAAGCAACTACCACTCTATTTCATGCATTGACAACGCAGACCCAGCTTACAGCAAGGAAAGTCCTGCAAGCCCTGGGTTACATGGCATCCTGCATAATATTGATTCCACATGCCAGACTACATATGAGGAAGTTGCAATGGTACCTAAGGAATTTATGGTCTCAGCACAAGCACAGCCTAGAAACACAAATTCCAATAATTCCATGCCTGAAACAAGAATTCCAGTGGTGGGCTCAGGCCTGTCAATTGAACAAAGGACTGCCCTTCCACAGGCCTCACCCAAGCCAGACTATCACCACGGACGCCTCAGACCTCGGTTGGGGGGCACACATGGTGGACAAGTGCATACAAGGCTTATGGACACAAGACCAGCTGAACCTACACATAAATCAAAGAGATGCTGGCAGTAAAGCAGGCAATTCAGACATTCAGACCGTTTCTTCAACAGGGTCATTTGCTGATAAGGACGGACAACACCACAGTTATGTGGTATATCAACAAAAGGAGGCACACATTCATATCCTCTATGCCGGATGGCAATGGACCTTTGGAATGTGGCCCTGAACCTCAACATCCAGCTCCAAGCCATATTTGTGCCAGGAAAAGAAAATATACTAGCAGACATCTTAAGCAGAACTACCACGGATGCCCACGAATGGATGCTGCATCCAGACATCTTCAAATCCATTACAAGGAAATGGGGACTACCAGAAATAGACCTGTTCGCATCCCCTCACAACCACCAATTGAAAAATTCTGCACAAGGACATACCACCCACTTGCTTGGAAGGTGGACTCCCTATCCTTCAGTTGGGAAAACCTGACAGCATATGCATTCCCACCTCTTCCTTTGATGCACAAAGTGCTACTGAAGATCAAAGAAGATCACCCAAGGATCATCCTGATAGCTCCAGACTGGCCGAGGCAGCATTGGTACCCGCTACTGAGGAGTATGTCTCGGGAACACGCATGGCCTCTACCCCTAGTTCCTTTACTGCTAACACAGAACAACTTCAAAATCCTGCATCCAAACTTGAAAACACTGCAGCTAGCTGCTTGGAACATTACATAACACAAAATAACCCAGATTTATCTCAAAGGGTTAAAGACATTATCTTGGAGGCTCGCAGACCCTCAACAAGGAAAAATTACTCAGCAAAATGGAAGAGATACCTCATTTGGAGTGCAGCAAAAGGAGAAAATGTATCATTGGCAAACATAGCTAACATCCTGGAATATTTAGCAGAGTTTTCCACAATGGCCTGTCTTACTCCTCCATTAAGATCCACGCATCAGCAATTTCAGCAGAATACAACATGGATCCTCCAGTCTTTTCTCATCCTCTACTCGGGCAGTTTCTGAGAGGAATTAAAAATGTAAAGCCACCAAGGAAGCCACCATTGCCTACATGGGACCTGAACTTTGTGTTAGAAAAATTGACACTACCCCCTTTTGAACCAGCAGCAACAGCAGAATTACAGTACTTATCTTGGAAAACTGCTTTCCTGCTTGCAATCACTTCAGCAAGAAGGGTTTCTGAATTACAGGCATTAATGGCAGTACAGCCCTTCCTTATCTTCCATCAGGATAGAGTGTCTATGAGAACTAATCCTACTTTTATGCCAAAGGTGGTCTCCAGGGTATCATTAAACCAAGCAATCCACCTACCAACATTCTTCCCCAACCCACAGAACAGGGGAAAGACTACTACATACCTTGATGTGCATAGGCAATTGCGCTACTACCTGGACAGAACCAAGAACAATAGAAAAACTGACCAGCTTCTGGTAGCATATGCAACAGGAATGGAAGGAAAAGCAATTTCAAAACAGACAATCTCAAAGTGGATAGGAAATTGCATTAGATTTTGTTACTCTTTTCATGGGAAGGCAACTCCAGAAAACATCAGACCTCACTCCACAAGGGCTACAGCCACTACAACAGCTTTTTTACGAGGAGTGGCTACCAAAGACATTTTAGAGGCTGCTACTTGGAGCTCCGTGCATACATTTGCCAAGCATTATAATCTACCTTTATACTCCAGATCCCGAGCAGGTTTTGCCACTGCTGTTTTGCAAGGGATCTTAACTACACCATAATCTTCTTAGTACCTCCTCCCCCAGTTTGGCTATGGTATTCTACCCATTTGTTAGGACTGCAGATGCATCCTTGAAGGACATAATACAGTTTTGTACCTACCATAAATGTAGATGTCCGAGAGGTATGCATCTGCAGTCAGGATTACCCTCCCTCCTTCCCCTCTGTGGTACTCCTAGGGTATTTGCCCATCTACTAGCTAGCTGGGGGAATCTATTATGGTGTATTTGTTTGTATATATGTATATACCTGTTTATTTCTATTTTGCTCTCTACTGTTTGGAATCATTTGCATTTATCCAAATTTAGCCTTCCTAGAGGGCACCTGGCATCTGGGGCAAGAAACACTGAGGAAAATGGCATCGGCTGATGCCTTTATACCCAATTGACAGCAGCTATGACGTCGGGTGAAGTGCGACATCAGCCGAGGCCAGACCCAGACTTTGGAATACGGCCGACCGAAGGACTGCCTGAGGCAGGACAACCCATTTGTTAGGACTGCAGATGCATACCTCTCGGACATCTACATTTATGGTAGGTACAAAACTGTACTTTCATCAGTGGCAGTGATAAACATTGAGCAGCCTGCCTGCCCCTGTGGGAGTGGTTACTGACTTGAAACTGTAGTTTTATTGGCCATTTTGGGTCAATTCCAAACTCCTTGATCTTCCTCTCTTAAATCCTGATTGCCTCGTGGTTTTGGCATCTTTTCAGACTTGTTGGCTGTTGGTGAAGCACCCACCAAGAGGAGAAAACGCTGAGAGAAGAAAGGAGCCACCTTTGAGATTTTAAGTATTTTTCTTCAGATTATTTGCTAAGTTTTTCTGCATAGCCACCTACTTTGAGCATTTTCTGACTTGTTAAACTTGATTTCTGCATTAGTAACTGTATTTAGAGCACAACCTAGAGCTGTTTACTGAATTTCCTGTTTGCACTTATTTTTAAAATCGTTTTTTTCTCAAAACTTGCATTTTATCTGTCTCTGGCCTAGCACTCAAGTGTGGGATCATTTACTGCACTGTTATAACTAGTTGATACTTGTGAACCTCTGCTATCTCTGAAAAAAACAAAAAAACAAAAACATCTTGCTTTTTTCCCACTTTTCTGAGATTTAAAAAAGTTCAGTTACAGGCTTGCTGTTCTGAACTGTTTGTAAGTTTCTTGGAGGCCATTTTTTTGCTTGGGCTAAAGGGAAGTCTCTCTGTTCATCAGTGGCAGTGATAAACATTGAGCAGCCTGCCTGCCCCTGTGGGAGTGGTTACTGACTTGAAACTGTATTTTTATTGGCCATTTTGGGTCAATTCCAAACTCCTTGATCTTCCTCTTTTAAATCCCTCTTTTGTGCGGTTTTGTGTGTTTTTGTGCATAGCGCAACAATGGGCAGCGCCGCCTAATTGGGTTTAAACTATTCCTGGCTCCACAAAGTCTGCTCTTCACTTTTTCCCTTAGAACTGCTCTATCTCTCAATTTAAACACCATATTCTCATTCTAAGGCCCTTCACTGGTCCAAATAAGTAATCATACAAGTTAGCACTATTAAACCATAAGCACTGCTTACTCTTATACTCTCTATGATTACCTTGTCCCCTATTGGTCCGTCTTAATTCAGTTTCCCTAAATTACTCTAGCATGTCCAAAGGTCAGTCAATGGTTTCCTCTCCAGTCCAGCTGGTGAATCTGGGAATTTTGAGGCAATGCTACAACTGTCTCATGTACACGGACAACCCTCTCCTCCTCCAAACAGGTTCAAATATATGTGAGAGATGCAACCATATAGCAAACTGGAGGCTGAGCTCTCTCATCTCAAAACTGGTGAAACCAGTCAGGAGGAGAAGGTAACCTCACACAACACAATTCCAGTATAACATAGTCCCACCACATCAGCGAACCAAATACATAAATACACAAAAACATACTCAGAGGCTCTAAATAAAAATCTACCTAAGCAACAGAGACCTCCAAAGCAGACATCCAAGCAAACGCTACCCCAAAACAAAACACGCACAACACATAGCCCACAAAGTCAGTGTGCCAAGCAGCCACAGCCCTTAAGGCTGAATAACACACCTGATACTCTTGTAATAGGTGACTCTGTTGTCAGACACACTGACGTCCTGCTCACCAGGCTGAATAAAGAGAAGGTCACAGTGAGCTGCCTGTCGGGCTCTAGGATCCGCCACATAATGCAAGCACTCAGGTCACTCCAAAGCAAATACAAATATGACTCAGTCATTGTACATGCTGGTGTGAATGACCTGAGACGTACCTCCCTGGACTACATGAAAAGAGACATAGAGGAGCTCTTTGATCATGTAGCCCAGGCCGGTATGACCCTGACCTTGAGCAGCATCTTATCCTCACCTAGAATGATGCCACAGTACAAAGACAAAATGATCAATTTTAACAATTGGCTAAAATTTTGGTGTCACTCTAAGGGGATCCAGTGTCTGTCAGCCTGGGATGACATGCTCGACAAGCCACGTTACTTCACTAGGGACGGCTTGCACCTGTCACCACTGGGCTTTCGGATATTGGCAAAGGCTCTTGCCACCCCCCATAGTGCCTTTTTTAGGTAAGGCTCAAAAGTCAAACCCACCTCCATAGGCAGCACAAGAAACAAGAAACTAAGGGTAATGCTGCTAAACGCCAGAAGTCTTAACCTCAAGATGCACTCACTTGAAGCTCTCCTCAGTATGGAGAACATCAGTATCTGTGCAGTGACAGAAACCTGGTTCAAGGCTCCAGAGAGCACCCCAGCACTACCAGGTTATACCTCATATCATGCTTTTTGGCCCCAAAACCTGGACCGAACCACAAAAGGAGGGGGAGTTTCCATATTTATCAAGGATATCCACACCTCCAGATTAGTGGCATTGCACGAAGTATCGGAGACCATCCATGTGCAACTAACAGTGGGCAAGACTGCTTTTCAGTTTATAGCATCCTACAGACCACCCTCTCAAAGTCAGGAATCCCACTCGGCTTTCCTGAAAACATTGGAGAACATGAAGATCTCTCCGAACACCATTATATTGGGCAACTTCAACTACCCAAACATAGACTGGGAGCACTACTCAAGCCCCAGCACCTTAGCCCAAAGGTTCCTGGAAATTATAAACTCAAATGCTATAGAACAACTAGTCACCACTCCCACAAGAGGGGACAACATACTAGACCTGATCATTACCAACATGGGGACTCTAAGCTCCACACCTGAAGTATATCCCTCATTGGTAAGATCAGACCATAAATTAATTTCACTGGATGTCCACATCCCGACCCCACCCCCAGCCCAGAAAACCACAGTGAAAAACTTCTCAAAAGTGAATTTCTCACTTTTCAAAACCGAAGTGGAATCCTTCAAGGCCCCAGGGTCAGTAGAAACTACGGCCCAAACTGCAGAATCCTATATAAATGCATTCTACGGACATCTCCAGGAATGCATGGATCATGCTATCCCAAACAAAACCAAAACCCAAACATCCAAAGGCAGGTGTCCAGTCTGGTGGACCCCAGCCATAACTAAACTGTACAACAGAAGGAGGAAGATACTGCATGATAGAGCAAAATCCCTAATAGGGAAGGCATCTCTGATCAGTACTAGCAAAAAATTACGATCCCTCATAAAATCCTCCAAGGCCAGCTTTGAGAGAAAAATTGCTCAGGACACTAAAGACAATCATAAGGCTTTTTCCAGTTATGTTAGGAACCTGGGATGCAACTCCCAGACTTGTTCTGAATTGATTTTAAACGACAAAAAATACCCTGAACCCACAGACATCGCCAATATCCTGGCAGACAGGTTCAGTGCAAACTTCTCCCCCCCCCAAAAAAAAAGAGCAAGTATCTATCCCGGCAGAGGGCTGCCTCCCAAACATCTCTGATGCTCAGGTGAAGGCTGCCCTCCCCAAAGCAAAAAACACTGCTTCCATGGGACCAGATGGCGTCCCGGGTTGCGTCCTACATGAACTCCAAGAAGAACTAATCCCTCAAATAAAACAGCTGTACAATCTCAGCCTCACTACAGGATATGTGCCCACAGAATGGCATACAGCAACAGTGGTCCCACTCCACAAAGGTGGAGCCTCTACGGACCCTGGAAACTATCGCCCCATAAGCCTGACTAGCTTAGTCTGCAAGGCTATGGAGAGGATCATCATGGAGCTCATAACCAAAGACATTGGGGACCTACAGACACTAGATCCTACCCAGTTTGGCTTTGTCAAGGGCAGATCCTGCCTTTTGAACCTGGTTGACTTCTTCAAAACAGTCACCAAAGCCATAGATGAAGGGAAGGTAGTCCACACAGCCTATCTGGACCTAGCAAAGGCATTTGACACAATACCCCACTCGTGCATCATAGATAAGCTATCCAGCTTAAATATAAACCCCTATGTCACAAGATGGGTCGCAAACTGGCTCAAAGACAGAACCCACAGAGTGAGAGTTGCTGGAGCCATGTCAGACTCGAAACCGGTCACAAGTGGTGTCCCACAAGGTTCTGTCCTGGGACCGCTCTTGTTCGGTATATACTTTTCCGAGGTACAGGCCAATGTGGGAGGACTATGGCTCACCAATTTCGCAGACGACTGCAAACTAGGTGCCATAATCAACTCTCCAGCTGAGACAAACATCCTTCAAAAAGGTCTCACAGAGACGGCTAACTGGCGCCAGAGCCATGGTCTAAAGCTAAATGCCAAAAAGTGTATAGTCATACCCTTTGGCAAAAACAATGTGCCCACAAATTACCACATAGGCAGTAACCCATTAAGTACAGAGAAAGTAATTAGGGATCTGGGGACCCAAGTTGATAGCAATCTCTCCTTTGACAACCACATTGCCAAAGTGGTTAGAAAGACCTTTTACATAGCCCACCTCATCATGAAAGGATTCACATCTAGATCAGGAGAGGTAATCGTGCCCCTTTATTCATCCCTCATCGGGCCCATCATAGAATACAATGCCCCTTTTGGGATGTACCTTAGCCGACACCTGCAGCAATTAGAAAGACCCCAAAAGTACCTCACCAAGAGGATCAAGGGACTCAAACAGATGCCATATGCTGCTCGATTAAAAAAACTCCAGCTCTACTCAGTTGCATACCGCCTACTTCGAGGCGATTTATGCCTGACATATAAAGCTATGTCCAATCCAGAATTAATGGACATGCTCCACCTCAGTAAATCTATATCCCTTAGAGCCACACGCTTGAGGGACTTGAACCTCAGCACTGAAATAAATAGAACTTGCTGGAGGGACAGATTCATAACCCAGAGGCTCCCTTCGCTCTGGAATAGAATTCCAATTCATGTTAGGCAGAGCACCTCACTGAATCTCTTCAAGAAAAATCTTGATGAGTGGATGGGGGATCGTAGGTTTGACCCGGGGATTACTTCCGTGTCACTATTAGACAGAGGCACAGCAAACTAAACCTTAAAAAGGGCACAGTATACTCAAATCAAGGGGTGGCGTAAGCCAAACAAAATCGGGCTAGGCTTATAATTGCCCCAGGGCAGATAGCCTAGTATGAACCTATGAACCTATAATGTACCACCCCAAATTAGCCATTATGTATGTCTGTACAATCATAGATGTAATGTCCATGGTCTAAACCAAGCACCTTAAGTCATACCAACACCCCATCCCAATGCACCATTAACCATGCAACTTAATAACAGCAACACAGACACATAACATTAACAGCACCTACACATGTATAAGACATAAGTACACACACACACACACACACACACACACACACACACACACACACACACACACACACACACACACACACACACACACACCACATGCTATATATAACTTTCATACATTACACTCGGACGTACATATACAACTGCACACTCTGTAGCATACACTGCATTCCCACAGCCCTTTGCCACATACACCACCACAGTCCTCATGTTGTAAAGGTGAAAAGATATGCCATTTAGAGAGTGAAATACTATTTGTATGATATGGGCATTTTACTGCATACCAGCATGACATTATCAAACAAGTGATAGACTAGACATAATAAAGGTAAGTTAACAAAACACATTTCTTCATTATATCTGTTATCTACCCAACATACACAAAAGGAGTCAGACATACACATACAGTGCCAGGTAATCATGGTCCTTTGCCCACCTCTCCACAAAAGCAATGCTTCATCTGCTAAAGGGGACCACAATCATGTCAAGCCTGCTACAGTGACATCAGAAGCTCCTTCACCAGGGTAGGTGTCATTCAATCTCTGCTCCATCACTGTCTATTATAACACCCAAAGTAAATACACACAGACCCATGTACATGCAAATACTGTGTACTGGTGAACTATGGAAAGCACAATGATGCAACAGCTATGGGGGACTACAACTGCTGATGATGTCAGCTTAGAACATCCAATGGTTGCTGCAGCAAGCCCACTGCACTGATGCCAGAAGCTTTCATAACAAGTCATGTGTTAGTCCTGCTCTTCTTCATCAAGCTGTGTTTTACTACACACACACACACACACACACACACACACGCACGCGCATGCACGCACACACGCACACACACACTCTCACACACACACACACACACACACACACACACGCGCGCGCGCACACACACACGCACGCGCACGCACACAAGCACACACACACTCACACGCACACACACACACACACACGCACACACACACACACACACACACACACACACACACACACACACACACACACCATTCAAAGCCTGCATATCTAGTTGCTGCATGAGCAGCACACATTCATCACCATAGCAGTCTCTCACATAGATTTTCTGACTAAAATGCATCCCTCAATTCACTATCACAAGCTTAATTAATGGACAAAGCTCATGAACTTACAATAAAATCAAACTCACCAGGGATAGATATGCTGTCTATATCTAACCATCAAGCTACATTATTACCACTACAATCACGCAGGTGTATCTGGCAGAAGCATATAAGTTTAAGAATGCTATGAGCCAAAAATATATATATATATATGAGGAAAAGACTTTTTGAGGCAAAAATCCAGACATTCTGCAAAAATCTGGACAGTTGAGAAGTATGACATCTATTCCTGGAAAACACCCTAATTCCGTTTCCATTCGTGAGGGTCTGTCCTGCTCCTACACAGCTTCTCTGCCACAAGAGTTTGCTCTGAAGATGCCTGCAGAGTGAGAATGTGCTGAAAGGCTGTATCCTAGGCTACAATAATTAATCTACATAGAGGGTGGATCGTTTTCCCCCTGTTTTACGTATCACATCACTAAGGTGTTTGCCAGTTTCAGTTGTAAAAGTATTGGGGTACTTAGATGATTGACAGAATTAAGGGCAATAAAAAAGCTGTATTTTTAACCAAGATAAACAAGAAAAAATGTCCATGAAGACCTTATGATTAGATGAATGAACATTAAGCTTCTTACATTTTAAGTTATAACTATCAGTGCAGGTAGGCACTGCACTGCTTGTTTTAAGAATATAGTGTCATAAATAATGCAGCATTGGTCTTAACAATGCTACATTCCTTTTTGAAAATTAACTAAGGAAGAGGATTTGATGTGCATAAATGCCATAGATCAGCAACTGCTGCTATTTGCACTTCATGTAACACATGTTTCATCTTCAATTATTGTCAGAAATTACATCAATGAAGCCTCCTGGGTGCCCCAGTTCAGTGATAAAATAAAAGCATAAAGTCCTGCACTGTGTGAATGCCACTATACTTCATTTTAAATCGAACATGTCTGGATGGTAATGCAGGGAAAGGTAGTTTGTCTGGGTTCATTAGCACAGCAGATATCCTGATAATATGATGACAAACCTTAGTTGGAATGTACACAAGCAGAATATTTATCCAAGGGAAAGATAATGAAGACGGTATCAGAAGACAAACTGGGCAGCAGCTTGCATTCAACTGCAAAGGACACACTTTCTTTCAACTAGCTGTGCTGTACCTTCAATGTGCAGCGTTGACCCAGAGTCCACAAGAATTACTCCATGATAACAGCAGAGCAGAAGGACAAACATTAAAACAGTGCCTTAAGAGCTGCATATGCACAAACTGTGAAGCATGATGAATAACAATGACCAAACATGAAGATGGTAGTACAGTAACAGTTGCCATGCTGAGCAGACACCTTGATTAAGCAAGACATCTTGACTCCTTAATGAATGGATGTGATTGCCTGCTTACAAAAATACAGTGGTGAAGAGGGTATGAAGGTCAGGAGATCCCAGTCAGACACAATGATCTAGACCACTTACAGGTTTGTCACAACAGTAGCATTACCTGAAATGTGAAAAAGCTTCCACAGAAAACCAATATTTAACCTGAATATGCACAGTCAATATTCCTATGGTACTAATGCCCTAAAACAGTTAAATATAATGAGTGTCAGTAGACCTAAAGGTTACCAAAAGTACATACACATGTGTACATAGGGAATGCTGGATCAAGCACAGTTATAACACTACAGGGTTCAATACAAGTGCACAGGAAGATGTGATCCATAAGTCTTTGTTTGTTAGCATTTTGTTGTAATTTGTAGCATGTCCCATCATGTAACTGGTACACACATGTTGCTATGTATGCCTCCTTCCACAGCTCATAGGTAAGTACTAGGATAGCTGCCCCTGTGGGCCATTTTAAGCCTAGCCAATTTCCTTTCAAAGGTGAGACTCAAACCCTGCACCTTGTGTCTGTGAGGTAAATACCTTAATTATTATACCCACCCCCAAATAAACACAGTGATTAAGTAAGTCACAACTAAGATATCTTCATATACAGGAATGTAGTTATTAGGGGCACCTGCCAGTCTTGCACATCATACAGTGTCATGTGTATGCAACTAACAGCACATACCATCAAGTCAGTAATCAAAATGTTTTCATCCCCATTTTTTCCAGATCATCTGACCACCTAGCAGCATCCTCCTGTCTTCAAAATATAGTTTACGAACCAGACAATACACACAAGTATGCACACTGACCGAAAAGCAAATAACCTCCTTAAGCTCAAATGTGTGTATTAGGCTGAAAACACTGGGGCCTTTTTAAGCTTAGCTATGCATCCCATATAGATGACAAGTTCTGGTACTCTTTGTAAGTATAAGCAGGGGCTTGGAAGAACGTTTACAAGCAGGGCCTTGGATGTTGAACCATTTACAGGTTGCCTGTGTCCATTGTTGTAACCCAAAAATACTAAAAATGCCAGACCCATGTCTATTAAAAATGCCATAATAAACAAACCATCTTCCTCCACCATACATCAGTCTGGTGACATCCACCCCAACCAAGGTCCCAACTAAACCCCAAACCAAAGAATACACCTTAAATGTTTAAACATAGTCATGCTACACCTTAGAAGCATATGCAACAAAAGCACAAGTTTTCATGCCTGACTGACTCCACATAACCCAGATATCCTAGCCACAACAGAGACATGGCTAAAACCTGAAATAAAAGATGCCAAAATGCTACCCCCAGTTATAATATTAGTAGGCTCAAAAGAACCCATAAAAAAGCAGGTGGAATAGCTACAATCTTCTCAAATATGCTAACTAACTCCCTGTATAGGCACAGTCTCAGAATTTGGGAAAGCAGAAATTCTAATCTCATTCCTAAAACTTAACAGAGCCGAGAACAATTGCATTGCTGTGCTAAATATCCCCAGACCAGAATTCTGATACTTGCAAACATACTATCCTAGATAGCAGATATAATCACAAATTAAATTTTCCTCCTGGGTGACGTAAACATTGACTAGCAGTCTTTATCTGCAAATGCAGCACTCAACAGCATGAACCTCTTTGGACTCACTCACTTTATTAATACTCCACCAAGATATGGCAAAAATAACTCCAAATAATCTATCCTGTACTGGATTCTTATTACCAACCCATCTAATTTTACCTTCTCAGGCACCCTGCCTAATATACTAAGTGACCACCTGCCAGCTTATACCCACAGAAATATTACACAACTAACAAAGGAACATAAGCTAAAAAAACAGGAATTCCCCTCTACCTCTTTTACAATCAGTGTATAACAATACATAAAATCATACACAAAGCATTAGCCTGCCCATCTTTTATCCTTTAATCAGCATATATTTCCCATAAAAGACCTCTCAAATCAGAAGACAAACTTCTCACCATAAATAAACTAAATAAATTCCTGAACAAAACCTATACTCATACTCAAGAGCAAAAAAAATGGAACTCCCTACCCCTAACCACCAGAATTATTTCTAACCTGCCCATCTTTAAATGTTCCCCTAAAAGAATACTTTACAAAATCACAGACCTGCTCCTGCACCAATCCTAGCTGAATTTATTATACTTTACTAACCTCTATTCAACCTAAGTCATACCTCGCAGCCCTCTCTAACCTCCTACTCTCTTTTGTTTTTCCTACTACCTTACCATATCCACTTTCTCTTTGCAGACCTTTGCTCTGCCTCTTTCTCTTAACTCCCTACTAACCTAAGCTACCTGAAGATACCCCACCTTGCACTCTTCTTATAATTTCCTTTTTTCTGCATTTTACTTCCTTTTATAACCCTAATATGAACAACCTCTCTCATTTGCACGAAGACAATGGTACAGTGGGGAGTGGGAAACTTTCCCTTTTCCCTACAGTAGTGTGATCTCACAGTTGGTATATATAATTTGTAGGAGTGTGGGGGGGTGCAGGGCAGCATGCCTCCTGACAAAAACATAAATTTTTGTTTTGTTTCATTTGAGTTTTCATAAAGTTAAACATATGGTCTCGACCATATAAAGTTAGATTTTCTAAAAACTTGATCTTCTGACATAAACCCGTGAGTGGGTGGATATGCATATTGTATATATATGTGTGTATGTATATGTGTGTGTGTGTGTGTGTGTGTCATACCTCTCAATCTGGAAACATAAAAAATCTGGACAAGGCCCATGAAAAATAGGTTCAAATCTGTACGCTGATTAACATCAAATTTGCATACATGATTAAGTAACCCCGCCCACTCCACTGGAATTGGTGGGCAATCAAAATATGGCACCAGCGTCCCCCTGCAGCCATTCCAATGCCCCATTACCTGGCTTTTTCACCCCATTTACCATAAACACTAATGTGTGCATACTGCTTTACTTCTACAATGATTATTGGGATTTTATTTTTAAATGTTATAGCACAATGCACAAACACTAAGACATCTGCTAAACAAGGCTGCTAAACAAAGCAATACTGCCTCACAATGAAAATAGACTTGGCATTAAAACTCACATTCATTGAAACAGCATTAAAACACACACCATAGCCAAAGAAAATGCATCTGGACAGTGGTGGATAAAGATTACCTTTGGGCTGTTTTCATATCTTTGGGCCCTTGCACACAAAACAAGAAACATACATGTGTTCTTTGATATACCTTCCAGACTTTATTACATTATAATCCTTGTATAATACAGCACACTTGTTAGACAGAGCACATTTTAAATGTATTGTTTGAACATTTTTTCCAGTAGACAATAAAACAAAATGCATGAACCAATAATGACAAAACTGTCCAATTCACAACTTGTCCATCATAAAAGTCTACTTCCACACCCAATATATATATATATATATATATATATATATATATATATATATATATATATATAAAATAGAATGACAGTAGTGTAAGCCATAGGCATCTTGCACACCTTCTCGCACTTATTTTCAATTTCAGTTTTTTTTTTGGGGGGGGGGGTGGACAAACATTTTGGAAAGTTGCTAGAATAAAATGTGTTACAACGATACATTTCACTGCCAAGTCCTGAACCCAGGCCCCTGTGCACTACAGTCAGAGCAACATACCACTATGCCAAATCAGCAGTTTCCTGAAAGATAGGAAGACTGAAACTTAAATGGCTATCATTTAGTGAATTCAGTTCTCACTTCTCACCATAGCTCTGAACTTCTTAGCACAAAAAACCTGGACAAAGCCAATAATGGGGAATACAGCCCCAAAATTGGGACAAATTTCAAATACTGTTATTATAAACTTAGAAAATTACTAGAATAAAACGTTTTGTGTTACTATTTATTTTCTGAAGAATATGAAGTCTGAAATTAAAATGCCTGTCATTATTTAGTGAATTAAATCTGTAATTTGCCACAAAAAATAATGAAAACCACAGATTTTATAAGTAACAGATAAAAATATGAGGCATGAATTCACAAGTCATGGTGGCTAGGGACTTTAGGCTCTTTTAACCTTGTACCCAAGGTACAGGGCTTGAGCCTGAGTACCTCTATGGACAGCCCATAACACACATGACAAAACCAGGCTGGCATTTTATTCCCCAGTAAAGTTTCTAGACATTGGTTCATAATGCTGTGTCTGCAGCACTGACTGGATATAATCTGATATCCCTTTTTTACTTCTCCACAGTTGTATTTGTGCACTCTTATCTACAGCAACTTAGGAATCCACAGATTTGTTAGACTTTATTTTCATTCAAAAAGTTTAGTCAGTTGCAATAATCAACTGAAAATAGCAATAGATGCAGTTAGTTTTTTTCTGTTATTGCTCTATCCATATGAAACTTCCATATTTATTTTGTGTGTGCAACTGCTATACTTTTGCAAGCATCAACAGATCTTTTAAAAAAAAGTTTCTATTTGCTTATTCATAAAAGCTTGTGGTTAATGTCCTCCTTTATTATAGAATGGTATCCTCACAGCATTGGTATGACTGTTGGTATCGAGCCATTTTTAAGATAGACTATCATTTAATGTTTGTTGCCTCACTGGATGAATATGTCATAAATGAGAGTTCTGTATCCCATTCAAGTTCATGTTCAAGCACTTTACAAAACACACACTCAAGCAATGCTATATAAAATAAAAACAAGCAAACAAATTTCAGGGAAAAAAGGAATACAATTTGTAAATAAGTCATTTTCTAAGAAACGCCAAACTATTAAAATCAATCGTTCATTCAGATAACTATATATTAGTGTAAACCAAACAAATGTAAGGAAGAGCTCAGATAGCACCCGCTATTAAAAAAAATTACAATAATATACAATCTAAAAATTGGGCCAAAATTCAGCAAGTTGTGGCATGCAGTCTTGAAATTAAGAATTGTACCAGTGTTATAAGCCCACCACATAATCTACAGCAACAAGCAATAGCAAAGACAGTGCCAAAGAGCTTTAGTCTACAGACGCAAACCATCTATGTCTAGCGATGAAATGTCTTCATCATGTAACAGCAGTCTGAAAACAAATTCAAAGAAATGGATTAAGTAAATTTTACACACACACACACACACACACACACACACACACACACACACACACACACACACACACACACCAAACCTGCTTGCCCAAAAGGGATGCGGCTGCTATAAACCAGTCCTGCTCGCTGAAATAAATCCACTCCTGCTTGTTGCTCGCTCTTGCGGCTGCTATATCCAACTCCAAAATGGTCCTGCTCACTGAAATAAATCCACAGCTGCTATAAAACAGTCCTGCAGCTGCTCACTGAAATAAATCCACTCCTGCTTGTTGCTTACTCTTGTGGCTGCTGCTGCTATATCCAAATCCAAAACGGACCGATAAATGCATAATACATGTTGCTGCTGCTAATACAATCCAAATGTTTCCCGCTTGCTGGAAATGATGATGTGAGCTCAAGGAGCTCAATTCCGACTGGCTGATAGCCCTGATGAAGCTGACATCATCGCGCACGTGATGACGCCAGCTCTGACAGCACGAACTTTGAAAAAATTAATAAAACTAAAAGAAAAAAATCGGAAATGAAGGAGTGCCACTCTGGAATCGTGGCACCCTTCATTTGGACCTCAAAACTCGGTAAAAACTGAGTAAATCCATATGGTTGAGAGGTCTGGTGTGTGTGTGTGTGTGTGTGTGTGTGTGTATATATATATATATATATATATATATATATATATATATATATATATATATATATACACACACACACACACACACACACACACACTCATAAATATTCCCAGGTAACAATGCTAAAACACTGGAAGACCTATGCTGCTTTACTCAAAAATCACTGATGAAACCCTAACATTGGGTGATGTTGATACAGAATGGCAAACCATATAATCTGAAACTCCAACCAGTAATAAACATCTGCACAAGTTCACTAAACTTATAACCACTTCAGCTAGATATAACAAAGCCACAGCCAGGCAGACCAACCGCAGTTAAAGCCTAACAACCACACTACATAAAGTCACATCCAATGGAACTCTGTCTGATAGCCTAAGTGATCACTTACCAATCTAAACCATAAGGTATCAAAGCAACTCCTCCAAAAGACATCTTTGCAGGTGGCTAAGAAAAATTTCTATGTTTCATGTGACACTTTTTTTAAATTAAAAAATAATTAATCAAAAACCAGCCCTTCTGCTAGGTGCTATGAGAACAGAGGGACAGACTTAATGACCAATAACCCTAAAACAGTGATATCAGACATTGCAAAGGTTACTTCTCTCTCTCTCTCTCTCTCTGTAAAGCATCACATCACTTGAGTGTTAGGATATAACTGTGTATTATATAGTCTGATGTACGCAATAAAAGCAATATCTCCTTTTAGTAATAAGGGTAAGCCATACTACAAGCACTTAGGTTCATAGGTTTGTACTAGGCTATCTGCCCTAGGGAATTTATAAGCCTAGCCAGAATGTGTTTGGCTTTCACCACCCATTTTAAATTTATTTTGCTATGCCCTTTTTCGAGGTTAGTATACTGTGCCTCTGTCTAACAGTGACACAGAAGTGATACCTGGGGTAAACCTACGATCTCCCATCCACTCATCAAGATTCCTCTTGAATAGAGTCAGCGAGGGACTCTGCCTAACCTGGACTGGGATTTTATTCCAGAGTGAAGGGAGCCTCTGGGTTATGAATCTGTCCCTCCAACATGTCCTATTTATTTCAGTGCTGAGGTTCAAGTCTCTCGAGTGCGTAGTTCAATGGGATTTGGATTTTCTGAGGTGCAGCATGTCCATTAATTCCGGGATGGACATGGCTTTATACGTCAGGCACAGATCGCCTCTGAACAGGCGGCATGCCACTGAGTAGAGCTGGAGTTTCTTTAACCAGGCAGCATATGGCATCTGTTTGAGCCCTTTGATCCTCTTGGTGAGGTACTTTTGGGGTCTTTCCAGTTGCTGCAGGTGTCTGGTAAGGTACATCCCAAAAGGGGCATTGTACTCAATTATGGGCCTGATGAGGGATGAGTAAAGAGGCACGATGACCTCCCCTGATCTAGATGTGAATCCCTTCATGATTAGGTGGGCTATATAAAATGTTTTTCTAACCACTTTGGCCACGTGGTTGTCAAATGAGAGATTGCTATCAACTTGGGTCCCCAGGTCCCTAATTACTTCTTCTGTACTTAATGGATTACCACCTATGTGGTAATTTGTGGGCACTTTGTTTTGCCAAAGGGGATGACTATACACTTTTGGCATTTAGCTTGAGGCCGTGGCTCTGGCACCAGTTGTCTGTTTCTATGAGGCCCTTTTGGAGGATGCTTGTGTCGGCTGGAGAGTCGATTATGGCGCCCAGTTTGCAGTCATCTGCGAACTTGGTCAGCCACAGTCCTTCCGTGTTGGCCTGTACCTCCGAGAAATATATACCGAACAAGAGAGGTCCCAGGACTGAGCCTTGTGGGACACTACTTGTAACTGGTTTGGAGTCTGACATGGCTCCAGCAATTCTAACCATGTTGGTTCTGTCCTTGAGCCAGTTTGCAATCCATCTAGTGACATAGGGGTTTATATTTAAGCTGGTGAGCTTATCTATAATGCCCGAGTGGGGTATTGTATCGAAGGCTTTTGCGAGGTCCAGGTAGGCTGTGTGGACCACCTTCCCCTCATCAATGGCCTTGGTGACTGTTTCAAAGAAATCAACCAGGTTTAAGAGGCAGGATCTGCCCTTAACAAAGCCGAACTGGGTAGGATCCAGTGTTTGTAGGTCCCCAATATCTTTATTTATGAGGTCCATGATGATCCTTTCCATAGCTTTGCAGACCAAGCTAGTCAGGCTTATGGGGCGATAGTTTCCAGGATCCATTGAGGCACCACCTTTATGGAGAGGGACCACTGTTGCTGTAAGCCACTCTTTGGGCACATATAGGTTACATAGGTTCGTACTAAGCTAACTGCCCTTGCGAGCCATTTTAAGCCTAGCCAATTATCCCTTGTGAGACTCAAACCCTGCTCCTTGTGTTTGTAAGGCAAACACCTTAACCATTAGGCCACCCTCCCAATCCAACAATATCCTGTAGTAAGGCTGAGATTGAACAGTAGTTTTATGTTTGGGTTTAGCTCTTTTTGGAGTTCATGTAGGACGCAGCCCGGGACACCGTCTGGTCTCATTGATGCTGTGTTTTTTGCTTTGGAGAGGGCGGCTCTTACCTGAGCATCTGAGATGTCAGGGGGGCAGCACTCTGCTGGGATAGATATTTGCCCGTTTGGTGGGGAGGTGGGGGAGAAGTTTGCGCTGAACCTGTCAGCTAGGATGTTGGCAATGTCTGTGGGTTCAGTGTATTTTTTGTCATTTTGGACTAATTCTGAGCATATCTGGGAATTACCACCCAGGTTCCTAACATAACTAAAGAAAGCCTTCTGATTATCCTTAGTGTCCTGTGCAATTTTTCTCTCGAAGCTGGCCTTAGACAATTTTATGAGTGCCCATAGTTTTTTGCTAATACTGATCAGTGATGCCTTCCCTTTTTGTGATTTTGCTCTATCATTTAGTAGCTTCCTCCTTCTGTTGTATAGTTTGTTTATGGCTGGGGTCCACCAGACAGGACGTCTGCCTTTGGAGGATTGGGTCTTGGTTTTATTTGGGATCGCATGATCCATACATTCCTGAAGTTGTTCATAGAATGCGTTTATAAAGGATTCTGCGGTCTGGGCCATATTTTCCACAGACCCGGGGGCTTTGAAGGATTCCACCTCAGTTTTGAGGAGTGTGAAATTTGCTTTAGAGAAGTTTTTCACTGTGGTTTTCTGGGCAGGGGGCGGGGTCAGAATGTGAATATCCAGTGAGATTAGTTTATGGTCTGATCTTACCAGTGAGGGATACACTTCTGGTCTGGAACATAGAGTCCCCATGTTGGTGATGATCAGGTCCAGTATGTTTTCCCCTCTTGTGAGAGTGGTAACAAGTTGTTCCATAGCATTTGAGTTTATAAATTCTAGGAACCTTTGGGCTAGGGTGTTGGAGCTAGAGTAATGCTCCCAGTCTATGTTTGGGTAGTTGAAGTCACCTAATATAATGGTGTTTGGAGAGACCTTCATATTTTCCAGTGTTCTCAGAAAGGCCGAGTGGGGTTCCTGGGTTTGGGAGGGTGGTCTGTAGCAGGCTATAAACTGGAAGGCAGTTTTACCCACTGTTAGTTGCACATGGATAGTCTCTGATGCTTCGTGCTTTGCCACCAACCTGGAGGTGTGGGTATCTTTGATGAATATCAATACTCCCCCTCCTTTTGTGGTTCGGTCCAAGTTTTGGGGCCGAAAAGCATGGTATGAGGTATAACCTGGTAGTGCTGGGGTGCTCTCGGGAGCCCTGAACCAGGTTTCTGTTACTGCACAGATATCGATGTTCTTTATGCTAAGGAGAGTTTCGAGTGCATGCATCTTGAGGTTTAGACTTCTGGCATTGAGTAACATTACTCTTAGTTTCTTGTCCCTTGTGATACCTATGGAGGTGGGTTTGTCTTTTGAGCCTTGCCTAAAAAAGGCACTATGGGGGTGGCAAGAGCCTTTGCCAATATCCGAAAGCCCAGGAGTGACAGGTGCAAGCCATCCCTAGCGAAGAATCGTGACTTGTCGAGCATATCATCCCAAGCTGACAGGCATTGGATCCCCTTTGAATGACACCAGTACTTAAGCCAATTGTTGAAATTGATCATCTTGTCTTCATATTGTGGCATCATTCTTGGTGAGGGTAAGATGCTACTCAAGGTCAGGGTCATACCAGCCTGGGCTACATGCTCAGAGAGCTCCTTTATGTCTCTTTTCATGTAGTCCAGGGAGGTACATCTCAGGTCATTCACACCAGCATGGACAATGACTGAGTCATATTTGTACTTGCCTTGTAGTGACCTGAGTGCTTGTGTTATGTGGCAGATCCTAGCGCCCGACAGGCTGCTCACCGTGACCCTCTCCTTGTTCAGCCTGGTGAGCGGGACGTCAGTGTGCCTGATGATAGAGTCACCTATTACAAGTGTATCAGGTGTGTTGTTTAGTCTTAAGGGCTGTGACTGTTCGGCACACTGGCTTTGTGAGATATGTGTTACACGTGTTTTGTTTTGGGGTAGCGGTTGCTTGGGTGTCTGCTTTGGAGGTCTCTGCTGCTTAGGCAGATCTTTATTTAGAGCCTCTGAGTATGTTTTTGTGTGATTATGTGTTTGGTTTGCTGTCGTGGCAGGTCTATGTGAGACTGGAATTGTAGTGAGTGTGGTTTCCTTCTCCTCCTGACTGTTTATGCCAGTACTGAGTTGAGAGAGCTTAGCCTCCAGTTTGGCTATATGGTTGCATCTCTCACATGTGTTGGAATTTGTTGGGAGGAAGAGAGGGTTGTCTGTGTGCATGAGGCAGTTGTAACATTGCCTCAAGATTCCCAGATTCACCAGCTGGACCGGAGAGGAGATTGACAACTGACCTTTGGACATGCTAGAATAATATTGGGAATTCCTTAATAATTGAAAACAAGGGTCAGTGGAGAGTGAGGGTGTAGTGCTTTTAATTTTTAGTGCTGAGTTATATAATTGCTTTAGTGAGCAAGTGCCAGGTAACTTAAGTGCAATGTGTTACAGGTAACTTAAATGCCAAAACGGCAAACAGTAACTTTCTTTCAAGTGAAACAAGGAAATAAGTACAGTAAGCAATGCAGATATCACTAGTGATCCACAGAAGTGCTGAGAAGCCGCGTATTAGGTGAAATTAGCGTTCCAGGGAAATAACAAGCAAACAAACAACAAGCATATAAACAAAGCTAGATTCAGCAGGCCTGGATCTAGTCTATGCTACAGCAAACAAGGTGTACCAATTTCAGTAAGATACAGTTCAAATATTCAGGCACTATAAACCTTTAACCAGAAATTCCCAGCTCAGAAGGGCAGAGTCCAGCCTCTTTTCCCACAAGAGTGCAGACCACGAACCTTCTTAATGTAAAATAACTGGCCTGAAGCCCAAGTGCTTAAACCGGAACTAATACACTTTAAAAATAACAGACACTGGGCTCTCAATCAGCAGTTCCCAGCTTAGAAGGATGAAAGCTACCTGTCCTGCCACCACAGTGCATGCCACAAACCTTCCTAATGTAAAACAACTGGTCTGAAGCCCAAGTGCTTTATCCAAAAGACTTAGAATGATAGCTACACTTTAATCAAGTTACTACCAAGCAGTAATAAATACATTTGAATACTTTAGAGAATGCCTGGATTAGTGCTCAAGTTACACAAACAAAGCTAGATCCAGCAGGCCCGAATCCAGTCTATGCCACAGCAAACAAGGCGCACCAACTTCAGTAAGAAGCAGTTCAGATATGCATGCACTATAAGCCTTTAACCAGAAATTCCCAGCTCAGAAGGGCAGAGTCCAGCCTCTCCTCCCACAAGAGTGCAGACCACGAACCCTCTTAATGTAAAATAACTGACCTGAAAGCCCAAGTGCTTAAACCAGAATTAATACACTTTTAGAATAACAGACACTGAGCCCTCAATCAGCAGTTCCCAACCTAGAAGGATGTAAGCTACCTGTTCTGCCACTACAGTGCAGACCACAAACCCTCTCAGTGCAAAACAACTGGTCCGAAGCCCAAGTGTTTAAACCAAAAGGCTTAGAATGAGTTACACCAAGCAGTAATAAATACAATTGAGTACTTTTAAGATGATGCAAAAGTAAAATAAAGTAGGTAGAAACAAGTACAGTAAAAGCAGATTAGTTATTTATTTATTTTTTTCTGAACAAGTGCTGAGATCAAAGAAACGGATTTGAGTGCTGAAACTAGAAAACTGGCTAGTTATAAGAAAAAAAAACTAAGCTAGAAGGCTTCCCTCCAACACAGAAGGGCTTGGGGGCACAGAAGCCTACAAATAGTCTGTACCACTTAACAGGAAAGGCAGGAAACAAGCTTACATTTTTTTTTCTGTTTCCCAGATACACAGTAGGAGTGTCTGAAATCAGGATATGATCTCACTGCACTCAGTTGAGTGAGCAAATGAGATGGGCCCAGAAGGAGTATCCAAACACAAATTAAAAAGAGGGGCGGGCAGTTTCAAGGCCACTAAGATTAACACCAAAACAAAAACAGTGGAGGGTGGGTGGGACTAACTGAAGAGCAGAGTCAAAACTTCCAGTTCAGTTAATATTCCTGCAACACACAGTTAAAATCAGTTTAAATACTGTATTTTTTTGAAAAAAAAAATGCAGATAAAGGTATTTAAATTCTCTTATACGTCCAGTTGAATACAGCAAGTTCTTAGCCGGCCAAAGCTGAGGTTTTTAAGCAGAAAATATTTCACACTGTACCACTTAAATAGGCAAGGACAGGAAATCAAAGAATGTGGCTACCCTCACACCTGTAATTACTAGCAAATAACAAAATTCAGCAAACACTGACTAACTTCCAGTTAATTTAATATTCCTGCAACAACAGTTAAAATCAATTTAAATACTGTATTTTTTTGAAAAAAAAGTGCAGATAAAGGTACTTAAATTCTCTTATATGTCCAGTTGAATACAGCAAGTTCTTAGCCGGCCAAAGCTGAGGTTTTTTAGCAGAAAATATTTCACACTGTACCACTTAAATAGGCAAGGACAGGAAATCAAATAATGTGGCTACCCCACACCTGTAATTACTAGCAAATAACAAAATTCAGCAAACACTGACTAACTTCCAGTTCAGTTAATATTCCTGCAACACACAGTTAAAATCAATTTAAATACTGTATTTTTTTGAAAAAAAGTGCAGATAAAGGTACTTAAATTCTCTTATACATCCAGTTGAATACAGCAAGTTCTTAGCCGGCCAAAGCTGAGGTTTTTAAGCAGAAAATATTTCACACTGTACCACTTAAATAGGCAAGGACAGGAAATCAAAGAATGTGGCTACACCTACACCTGTAATTACTAGCAAATAACAAAATTCAGCAAACACTGACTAACTTCCAGTTCAGTTAATATTCCTGCAACACACAGTTAAAATCAGTTTAAATACTGTATTTTTTTGAAAAAAAGTGCAGATAAAGGTACTTAAATTCTCTTATATGTCCAGTTGAATACAGCAAGTTCTTAGCCAGCCAAAGCTGAGGTTTTTATGCAGAAAATATTTCACACTGTACCACTTAAATAGACAAGGACAGGAAATCAAAGAATGTGGCTACCCCACACCTGTAATTACTAGCAAATAACAAAATTCAGCAAACACTGATTAACTTCCAGTTCAGTTAATATTCCTGCAACACACAGTTAAAATCAATTTAAATACTGTATTTTTTTGAAAAAAAAGTGCAGATAAAGGTACTTAAATTCTCTTGTATGTCCAGTTGAATACAGCAAGTTCTCAGCCGGCCAAAGCTGAGGTTTTTAAGCAGAAAATATTTCACACTGTACCACTTAAATAGGCAAGGACAGGAAATCAAAGAATGTGGCTACCCCCACACCTGTAATTACTTGCAAATAACAAAATTCAGCAAACACTGACTAACTTCCAGTTCAGTTAATATTCCTGCAACACACAGTTAAAATCAATTTAAATACTGTATTTTTTGAAAAAAAAGTGCAGATAAAGGTACTTAAATTCTCTTATACGTCCAGTTGAATACAGCAAGTTCTTAGCCGGCCAAAGCTGAGGTTTTTAAGCAGAAAATATTTCACACTGTACCACTTAAATAGGCAAGGACAGGAAATCAAAGAATGTGGCTACCCCACACCTGTAATTACCAGCAAATAACAAAATTCAGCAAACACTGACTAACTTCCAGTTAATTTAATATTCCTGCAACAACAGTTAAAATCAATTTAAATACTGTATTTTTTGAAAAAAAAAGTGCAGATAAAGGTACTTAAATTCTCTTGTATGTCCAGTTGAATACAGCAAGTTCTCAGCCGGCCAAAGCTGAGGTTTTTAAGCAGAAAATATTTCACACTGTACCACTTAAATAGGCAAGGACAGAAAATCAAAGAATGTGGCTACCCCCACACCTGTAATTACTTGCAAATAACAAAATTCAGCAAACACTGACTAACTTCCAGTTCACTTAATATTCCTGCAACACAAAGTTAAAATC
The DNA here is from genome assembly GCF_019279795.1 of Protopterus annectens. NCBI lineage: Eukaryota > Metazoa > Chordata > Ceratodontiformes > Protopteridae > Protopterus > Protopterus annectens. The sequence continues at coordinate 952,653,961 of NC_056730.1, forward strand.
AATTTAAATACTGTATGTTTTTGAAAAAAAAAGTACAGATAAAGGTACTTAATTCTCTTATACGTCCAGTTGAATACAGCAAGTTCTTAGCCGGCCAAAGCTGAGGTTTTAAGCAGAAAATATTTCACACTGTACCACTTAAATAGGCAAAGACAGGAAATCAAAGAATGTGGCTACCCCACACCTGTAATTACTAGCAAATAACAAAATTCAGCAAACACTGACTAACTTCCAGTTCACTTAATATTCCTGCAACACACAGTTAAAATCAATTTAAATACTGTATTTTTTTGAAAAAAAGTGCAGATAAAGGTACTTAAATTCTCTTATACGTCCAGTTGAATACAGCAAGTTCTTAGCCGGCCAAAGCTGAGGTTTTAAGCAGAAAATATTTCACACTGTACCACTTAAATAGGCAAGGACAGGAAATCAAAGAATGTGGCTACCCCCACACCTGTAATTACTAGCAAATAACAAAATTCAGCAAACACTGACTAACTTCCAGTTCAGTTAATATTCCTGCAACACACAGTTAAAATCAATTTAAATACTGTATTTTTTTGAAAAAAAAAGTGCAGATAAAGGTACTTAAATTCTCTTATATGTCCAGTTGAATACAGCAAGTTCTTAGCCGGCCAAAGCTGAGGTTTTTAGGATAGTATCCCATTAAACAGACACATGATTTCCTTGTGATGCTGCCTTCCTCCCAAAAGATGATCTAATTTCATTTGTCAATTTAAAGTCACTACTATAAGGAACAACAGCTTAATTACTACAAACTAGTACTCAGTATCACTGATCTACTAAAATGCCGACCCTAATCAAATCTTGAGGCACTTCTTCACAGGAATTATTTATTCTACCAACAGTTTGACATTTGCTTACTATGTATGCTAGGGTCTTGTGCAGTAACAGAATGTGGTAATGGGAGATACTTCTGAGGTTCTTCTCAATAAATGTACTGACCCTGACTCCCTTTTTTAAGTAAAAGATGAGGTACTGCCTGGAGCAGGTCTAAAACCTTCACTCCATCCTAATCTCCAGTGATAATACACAAAACTAGTCTACTGACAAAACCATCTGAACAAAACTTCAGTTGGAGAATGAGTGAAGCTTTCGTACTATGCTACTGACTATTACTTTATTATTAAGAACAAGATCCTAACATGAAAAAGCCAATGCACAACCGGAAAAAGTATACACTATGGGCAGCAGAACTGTACCTGCCAATCCTGGAGTCACATGTTGTAATATCCAGCTGCAGCTATAATTGCCAGAGACTTTCTCAGTAGCCACTGACATTTACAAGAGTATGTAATAAACTGGCACGACCAAAGTAGTATTCAACAGCCATTCAGAGTTGGAGCACCTTCTACTTCATACGATACCATTTCATTTAATAATCCCATCAGAAAGCACTATTCCAAAGCATGCCGTTATAGTAGTGGTGCCAGCACCTCAGAAACCTACTGCAAAGTTCAGCACAGAACTTGATTATGTCCCACTCTAAGTGCAGCAATTTGCCAGTGACAATCCTCTAGATATGCCGACAGGGTTTTCTGTAAATTGCAGAGTGGCGACATCCCTGATGTAATGAGGAAACGCTGCTTTTCCTTGGGGATGTGAGACAATAAAAACAGTATACTGAATAAGTAGATAATTGAACTTTGAACTTTGCTGCCACCAGTATTAACCACTAGTTGGCACTTTGCAAATCAAAAGGAAGAGAATGTTTAGAAAAAGAACAAAAATTAAATAAAATAACACTGCATTCAGTTCTTTTTAATGTTCAGTAATGTGACTGTATGCAGTTAACTGTTAGTTGTAATGGTTACATTACAGAACATTAAAAAATGAATTACTAAGCAATTGTTTTGTGGGAAAAAAGTACTTTGTAAAGAGCTCACTAGATGGTTTAGAAATTAAATTAACGCCAATGTAGAGTAGTTTTAAATGTACCTAAATTAAAGTGCATCAAATAATTCTGAGAGAATGCCGATTCCATTATCTGCAAGCACAAGAAGCTGAATAATCCGTTAAAAAAATAAGCTGCTAGCAACAGGAAACAGAAGAACAGTTCCTCCAGTTCCCCCAATTGCATTGCATCCTGTTTTATTTGGGTCTAGCTGACATTGCCGACATTTCAAAATGCTGACAATCATATGGCCAACACCATATGATCGACATTTGAAATGCCGACAGTGTGGAACCGGCATCTCAGTACAATGCGGAATGGAAAGATTTCCATTCCTGCACTGTAGTGCGATCTCGGAGTTGATATATTAAAGTTATGGGGGGTGTCGGGGCAGAGCCCTCCATGGGGGGTGCAGGGGGGTATAGCCCCCCCCCCTGCTAGCAGTGTAAAGAAAGTTTTTTCTTTCTTTTTATGGTCTGCTTCCATTGTCAACATTTCAAATGTCGATCATATGGTCTCGGCCATATGGGAGTTGGCATTATGAAATTTCGCAATGTGAAGTAGACCCATTTTATTTGCATGTAAAGGATGAGATGAAAGGGTCTGCCGCATGCATAATTAGGGGGCATTTCCAGGGCAAAAATTAGTGCTTGACTGTTGTTTGAGTACCAAAAGAAGAAAACAAAAAAACAAAGGGCATTATTACTGAACTGCCCAGGTACTCTAAGCAATGCCATGAGAATGTTGAAGGCAAGAAAATGGCTCCCAGTACCGGAGTTGCAGATACAGGGGTTAGAAAAACAGTAAAAATAATGATTTTCTTTACCAGTGGAAATATTTTATATGTCAAAAGATAGGGGAGAAAGACATGTTAGATGAGAGGAAACTTGTGTAGAAACACTTAGTTGTCCTTTAATAAGTTTCTGCTACATGTGGATGAACCTATCTGTCTGGATAACACTGCTGAGGACAATATCACCATCATGCATGGCTTTTAAAACATTGCCCACCTCCCTGAAGTATTAAGGGCTATTGACTGTACACATGCGGCAGTTAAGGCTCCATCTGATGTCCATGGACAGTGGTATATTAATTAGAAAGGCTACCATTCCACACAGTGTGCAATGCATTGGGTCTGATAACTGTTGTGTCTGTACAGCATCTTGGCAGTATCTATGATTCCCACCAAAGCTATACAAATCATCTGTATCACCAGTCTGTATAGTAGAATTCCACAGTGCCACTAGGTTAGTACGTAAGTGCAGGCACACTGGTAGTCCCAGATATCTACAAACACTGACAGTGTATATCCATGTATCAGTCCCTATGTCCCTATTGAGTTTCAGGTGTTACATGATACCCAAAGGAGCCTTGGTTCATGACATCCATAAGGAATCCACAGTAAATTGCCAAAATGCAATATGGCCCCAGCCATGCAAGCTCTTTGCAGCATGATGCATGTTACATAATGTGATTACCAGGAAGTAGGTAGCCAGCAACCCTTGGACCCAGGAACCTTTAGACTCACAAAATAAGGCCCTCCCATAGAGATGACACTAATATTTTCCAGAGGTAATAACAGTGATGTTGATAGCAAGCAGCAGCTACACTCCCCAACAACAGTGTGCACAGCATGCAGCAGTCAAGGGAAAGCAACAACATCTGGTCCATTTCTGCTGACCTTGGCAAGTACACAGTGGCAGTGTGGTGTCACATAGACCAAAATGATGAATGTTATGTCATCCAAAGACTATACTGGGCAGTTATTGTTTGAGTTATACTGTGCATCAGAAATCTCCATTTACACCACACAGGAGGGAAAGTGGTGTGGGACACAGGTGTCATCATTTGCAGAGGTGGCTGTGGACACATTGACACATAGATGGAAATGCAACCTGAGGGGTTTACAAATAAACAGAAGCAGAGGTGTAGGTCTTGTGGATGAGGTAACAGAAGCAGAAATGTAGGTCTTGTGGATGAGGTATGTCTGTGTTACAGATAAATCCTTCTGGACATGCTGGGTGAGTCACTATGTGACTGTATTGCAGGCAGGTGTGATGGTTGGATGTTTCAGGACTAGATGCCACTGTGACACTGATGCAGTTGCACCTTTGGAACAGGACTTTCATGGGTTCTGCCACTGAGGTGGTCTTGATCCTGAAGACGCACTGCCATGGCCATCAACAGCATGGGGTTACAGTGTTATACCCATAATATCATAGTTAAGACTGTGCTCTCTACGATGGCCTCCCTTGGCAGCCTGAATGCCCCCTCCCAGCCATGGACAGCACTGTCAGATAGGGCAGAGAGGGTGGCATTTGCTATCCTCCACATGGAAGTGGACATGGCACCAATGTGTGCCACCAAAGCCTTAATGCAACCTAGCATGGCGTCCTTGGGCTCTATTGCCTCCTGGATTATTTGGCACTGTTTTGTGACTTCCATATTGGAGCCATGCAACACACTAGTTATCTACACATTCAGCATGTGTAGCAAGAGTGTGCCCAGATTATAGCCCTGCACATCTACTGATTGATCCTAGCCACTTCCAGCATATCTTGGGCTGGTTACGATACAACATGGTGCTGAGAACACTCTGGTAAGCTGCTGCATGGTAGGTGTATTAATGTTAGATGTAGTGTACTTACCTGGTGCTGCAGGCCCAAGGGAAGCAGAGGTGGTACTATAAGGAAAGGTGTGTCCCCCTTGATAGGGATGGAATGTACCCATGTTGTGCAGTTCCTAGGCCAGGTGTGGTTGAAACCACACTTTCATCCTGGGTAATGGGTGTAGAAACACTCAAGAGGGAGATAGATATTGTTGATGTGTCCTGAGACTGTGACTCAGTATATGTACTGGCATCATCAGCAGACCCTGCATAGGTGCTAATGTCATCCATTGACTTGTCACAACCACAACAGATGTGAACCTTCCAGTGGCCTTGCCTGTGATTACACAAATCAAGACATAACAAAATGAATCTGACTACCATAATTTCCAAACTCATGGGCAGTGCTCAGAAGAGGTATCACACCCATTGAACTGCAGTGCCTGCAAGCTGTTCAGTACCTTATACTACCCCATTGGTTCCACCCTTATCCCCTGGAATATTAAGTGCAATTTGTATGCACTTTACCTTAAAGCTAGCTGTTGAACGACTGTGAAGTTTTGTGATTTTAACTGATTCTTCCTGTCTCATAACCATGTACTTATGTTCACACTATGCCCTCCCTTCTTTCCTCCATTTTCTATAACTGATATTTTTCTCTCACTCTCCTTTTTTTTCCCACAGCTAGCCTAAATCAAAAGAGCACTTCCTGCAGCCTAGTTCCTAGAGATACAGAATCGTAAACCCTCACCTGACAGGGCTTCCTTCTGCTCACAGCCGCAGCCACAATTAAGTACCTGTACATGCATTTTTTACATTGCACCTCTGTGAAAAGCCTGACTAGTAGTTATTTTTCAGTAGTGGTGTAGAGCCTTTAATATACCTCTCCATAAAGGAGGCAAAAATGCTAATATGTCAAACTTCCGCCCCATAGCTATCTCCTCCTCAATCTCCAAGATCCTAGAAAAATGTATCCACCTCCAACTTATGCCTTTCCTAACTTGAAACCAACTTCTTACTCCAACCCAACATGGTTTCCGACCGGGAATAGTACTATAACAGCTCTTCTCTCTTTCTTAGATACAGTCATTCAAGCCCGTGATTCTGGGAAAATAGTATTAACAGTTCTGTTAGATCTCTCCAAAGCATTTGATACTGTTTCCCATACCCATCTTCTGAGCCATCTTTCAAATCTAAATCTCTCCCAAAACACCCTATCCTGGTTCTCAAGTTACTTGTCTGACAGATCTTAGGCTGTGAAATGGAGAAAAGGCACCTCACCATTTCTACTAACCCCTATCGGTGTACCCCAGGGATCCATTTTCAGTCCAATGCTGTTCAATATCATTATCAATAATTTTAACTCTGCCATCCCCACTGCCAAAATCATACAATATGCAGATGACGAAACTTTAGTCTGCTCTGCCACTAACCTCCCCAAACTTCCTTCTAAGACCCAGACCGCTTTCTCAACCACTGAGACCTGGATGCTCCAAAACTACCTTTCTCTAAATGCTAACAAATCCAAAATATTATCATTCCCACCTTCAAAATCCTTCCCTTATGATAAAAGCTCCTTCAAAGTCCTAAGCCAAAACAACTTTCCTACTGAAGTTGTTTCCTTCGCTAAATTACTCGGTGTAACCATAGATGAACTCCTAAAGTTTGATACCCACATACAGCAAAATATTAAAAAAATCCATCAAAAACTTGGCATACTATACAGAAACAATCACTTCCTCTCTCCTTCTACTAGACAAACACTTGCCTTTACTTATCTCCTTCCCTCCCTAATGTACGATGCTCCATTACTAACCAACTTATCTTCTCCATCTCTTCCAAACTTGAAAATTGTTACAACAAAATTTCTAAATTTGTCACCAAAGCCAAATATTCCTCCCATCATTGTATTGCCCTCCATTCTCGAAATTGGGTAGAACTCCCTAACTATCTGGACTACCTCCAACTTACTACAGCTCACAGGCTAATATTCAATCCTACCAAATGCCACACACTTACTAACATCCTACCCCCTTCTTCTTCTTCCGGCTTTTCCCAGTTAGGGGTCGCCACAGCAGATCACCTTGTTCACTCATGATTGGCAGTGGAGTTTTACAATGCTGAGTTGCCAACCTGGTGCCCAACCTGCCACAGAAGGCACACACATGCATGCACTCACACCTTGGGCCAATTTAGTGTGTCCAATCCACCTACAGCATATCTTTGGGATGTGGGAGGAAACTGGGGCACCCGGAGAAAACCCATGGGACCACAGGGAGGACATGCAGACTCTGCACAGAAGGCACCCCAGCCGAGAATCGAACTGGAGAACCTCTTGCTGTGAGGCGGCAATGCTAACCACTGCACCACCATGGCCACCCATACATCCTAAATAGAACTCTCAGATCTAAATACCAAAACTTAATTACTGTCCAGAAACCTAAGCGACCTGCTGGACAACTTCTCTCTTTTTCCTTAACCAAAGCATGGAATTCTCTTCCCTCCTCCATAAGCATATTGCAAAACACTGACAACTTTAAAACTCAGGTTCACTCTTACCATCTTCTAAATGGAAATGTAACTGTATTCTCCCAACCTAGCTTTCTTGCCTCTTGTGCAGCTAGGCTTTTTATAAGCATTGTTCTTTCTCAATAACTGCTAATCTACATGAAACTTTGTTCTATGTAAATATTGTAAATATTTTTTCCTGTTTCATTTTGAAATGTATTTGTATTTGAAATCCACAAGATATTTTGTTCTATGTAATTATTGTACATCATTTTTCTCCCACTTTGATATGCATTTGTATTTGTAACTGTTTTTACTATACATTTCTGTATCTTTAACTGTACTTTGTACTGTGGAACTTTTCTCCCCAGGCCCCCACTGAAAATGGGCTCCCTGGGCCCAGTGGACATCCCTGTTCATCAAACTGGAAATAAATAAATAATAAATAACTACCCCAACAACATGTGAATCCCTGTGGCTGCAGTGTGCATGTAAATGGAGGGAGGAAGCATGCAGGTATAAAACATACACATACAAAAACATGCATCTGGAGCGTTTTTTCCCGGGCCTCCCATGAAAATTGGCTTTGTTCCAAGGCAGACTTTCCTGGTAAACAAATGTTAAATAAATAAATAAATAAATAAAATACCTGTGCTGTCATTCTTCTGTGTCTGAACACTTGTAACTATGGGAAACATCTACATATATATTCTTCCTGTGGTCTGTATGTTTAGTGTTGTTGTATAGCAACTGTGCTATGGATACAAACCTAGATGTTTTCTCATCAGATATGTGGGGTTTTGTCATGCCTAGAACCTGTGTATACTTCACCGGATATTATATCTATGACATCATCTTCTCTATGTAGTTAGGCTAAGAATGCCTTATCATCCATTAGGCTTCCATTGGGAATTATCCTTCCTGCAGTTGTCAACCTCTCTTCTGCATTGCTGCATTTGCATTCTTTTTAACATGGCTCATGGTATAATGTCATTGACACACTTTCTACATTTCTGCATTGTGTGATTCTTCCCACACAGATTACAACTTGCTGAGTCACATGAACACTTCCTCTCCCCAAAAGATGCAGTTCATATGTCCTGACAGTCTGCAACAGGACATCATTCTCAGATCAGCTAAATCACTATGCCACTACCAGACTTGAAATTCTCTGACCAGGAATCGAACCTAGATATGGTGGTGAGAGCACAAAATCCTAACGCCTAGACCACCAGAAACCTCCATAAGACATAGAAGTTGATATGGCTGTATGAGTGAAGAGTGGGCTTCACAGAGAGCATAGCTGGGTGTCTGCTGGGGGCACAGATGCCAGTAGGCATGGGGTTATGCAGAAAAGGGCTGTCTAGGTAGACACCCACTACAGCTATTCCCTTGGCATATATGTAGGTCAGACAGGAGGGAAGACATTCCCAGATTGCTTCCCACAGTTTATATATATATATATATATATATATATATATATATATATATATATATACATATATATCAAATAATATAAATGGATTCACTTTTGAATCTCAAAATACTGACATTTTGAATGTTGAAAGTGCAGTTGTTTGAAGCTGCACTTTAATGAATCTTTGTTTCCTGAATCTGCAGTAGGTGTGGTTCACTGTGTAGTTTATTGTTTGCTGTCTCTTTAAGGGGCACTGTGTTCTGGAATTTCCACATGGTGGCCGATGTCTAGTTACGTACAGAGATTCAAGTAGGTGTTTATTTTTTTAAGAGTTTTGAGTACAAATGTATTAGGTTTTATTTTTTTGTGCAGTTTTAGGTGTAGTTTGAAGTAGGTAGGTGAGAGAGTGTGTATGTTAGTGTTGAAAGTGGTGATTTTGCACATGTGTAGTGTGTGTGTATTATTAGTGAGTGTAAGCATGACAGTGTGCAATGTGAGTGTAGGGCACGTATAAGTAGGTTTTTGGGCTTTTTTTCGTGTTAGTGCAACCTTGGAGTTGGCATATATAAGTAGTGGAGGTGTGGGGGTGCAGGGGGGCTTGCTCCCCTGCAAAATCATATGTTCATGTTATTCGTTTTTAGTTTATTATTGTTTTTATATTGGGGAGGGTTGTATTTTTACTTTTGTTTTGTGGTGTACAGTATTTCAATGTTTTAGTGTTGTGTGGTTTTGTGTTTTTGTAGTTTCAAACTTCTGGTCTCGATATACTGAAATTTGAAATTTCAGTACTTCAAGATTTAGAAGTGGATGTAGATATATATATATATATATATATATATATATATATATATATATATATATATATATATATATATATAAACAGGCACATCAGTTACAGTCAACCATTGCACAGAACAGAATCATTACCACAGTACCACTAGTTTTGCTATAGCCTATTCACTGTCAAGGGTTCACATGACTATGACACTGTTGAACTACATCTTATTGCAGTACTGTGGGATGTTATTCTGCTCTTTGAGATACTGTCCTGTAGAAATGCTGCTTTTGTGCTGCCAGGTAGGATTTAAGCTGCTCAGTTATTGTTGCTGCTTCCTTGCTGCACATTTCGGCATCTAAGATTGTGCCTCAGCTGGCAAGTCACAACTACATAATAGTCTGCATCAGAGAAAAACTAATGAGACTCGACTTTCCCAACATTTATCAAATGATGTGTTTCACCGAACTGCATTAGTGACATAGGATATTGATACGTTGCACTTCATGCCACTGGCATGCTTTGCATGCCTGCTCATGTATACGGCTGGGAGTGTATGCACTTTGAACTGCAAAGTGGCACTTCAGTGCACTATGTGCTATTTAGTCACCTTTAACCATGAATCCTAGCCCACCATTTTGTTTGGCTGCATATTTATAGTGGTGCTGATGGTAATGAACCATACAGAGTGCCTTACTGGAATGCAAAGGAAACCAAGATCATGTTGTACTTCTGGCACAGTCCATTCAGGGACAGGCTGCTGGGACCATATATGAGAATCCACTTCACAAGGTTGATGCCTGGTATAATGCATCAAAGGTACTGGTCAAGGCTTCTGTCATCTATGAAACCAGTAAGTAATGCAGGTGCTTGTACAATTTCTGTGGCACTACTGTTCTGAATATCTCCAGGCATGGGAAGTAAAGATAAGGCAAGAATTCACTGAATGATATTGTGTTTGCCAATTGTATTTTATTTGACTCTGTTGTTTTAAACTGTGTCTCATAATTCAGAGCAGTGTTCCTTATAAAATTAGTTTCCCTTGAGGGATTCCATGACATGTCAGATATGGATGTCTGTATGTCTACCCTGGGTGCTGTATTTGGCTGCCATTGTTGTGGTACTGTGTTTTTTGTGGAGTAGAACACCTACCTGTGCAGCTGTGATATTATCACCAGTATTTCATGCTTCTGCATCAATTGACATAGATGTGTGTGTTTAGCTTAAGTCACAGCCTGTAGGCACCATCTCAGGCTTCTGTTTCATTGCACATATATGTAGTAGTGTAGCCAGTTCTACAGGCTGTGGGCACCACCTCAGGCGTTTGCTTCATTGCATATATGTGTGCAGCTGTACCTCTGCACTGTTGTCTGTTTCTCACAGACACCTGTGTGCGATGGCTGCTGAGTCCCTTTTGTCTTTCATCATGGACAAGGATGAGAGTAGAGGAGAGAAGTAGCCATCTATACCGAGCCAGAAGATACAGCAAACCTCCTGGCTGATAAATTCAGCTCCAACTTTACTCCTCTCTCCCCCTCAACCTTCCCTCTGGAAATATCAAATATAACTCCCCCTACTATCACTAGGAAACAGGTCCTTAAAGCTCTCTCTAAGACCAAGAACACTGCATCAATGGGCCCAGACAATATCCCAGGAACCCTTCTGAACAGCATGAAACATGACCTATCAGGGCCTCTGGAATTACTGTTTAACTGTAGCCTCCAAACAGGCTTCCTGTCTCATGAATGGGGAAAGGCAAAAGTCATCCCTCTGCATAAAGGTGGGCCATCTACAGACCCTGTAAACTACAGACCCATACATCTTTCTAGTCTTTTATGTAAAGCCATGGAAAGAATTATCATAGAGATGATCAACAGAGATATAGTAGACCTCCAGACACTGGACCCAACCCAGTTTGTTATCGTCAAGGGCACATCTTGCCTACTAAACCTGGTGGACTTCTTTGAGAAGGTCACCAAAGCAATAGATGAGGGCAAAATCTTTCACACTACCGACCTTGACCGGGCCAAGGCATTTGACACAATTCCCCACTCAGGCATTGCTGACAAACTCAAGAGGTTAGGTACAAACCTGTATGTCACCCAGTGGATAGCCAAATGGCTCACAGACAAGACCCAGGAAGTTAGAATTGGGGAGTCCACCTCTACAAAGAGGCCAATCACAAATGGAGTCCCTCAGGGATCAGTCCTTGGACCATTCCTTTTTGGCATTTACTTCTCAGAAGTCAAGGCCAATGCCAGTGGTCTCTGGCTGACTAAATTTGTAGATGATTGCAAATTAGGAGCGGTCATTGAATCTCATACTGACACAAATGTTCTAAAGAAGGGGCTGACACAGACAAACAGCTGGTGTCAGAGCCATGGACTAAAACTAAATACCAAGAAATGCATAATAGTATCCTTTGGGAAGTCATCCATCCCTGGTAACTATCATATTGACTAATAGAAAAATTCTAACTTCAAGAACATCAATACTTTATTACAACAAAGCTTTCAGATATAAATCCTTCTTCAGTGCAATATACAATCTGTAACATTTTTTCAGTTTTTGTAAAACAAGAGTAAAATCATGTGAGCACGGCCAGCTAATCACATAATTTCTACAATACTTCCATTAACATTTTAGCTTAGAGATATAGCAGTTCCTTAAAAAATTTCCTTAAATAGTACTCAGACATATTTTCAACTCAATTTATAAATACATACTAGAACTATATACGTAAATAATTCTATCCAATAAAATATTTATTACAAGAAAATTTTACATGTTCAAATTATTTGCACATATACAAAAAAAAAGAATATATATATACACACACACACACACACACACACACACACACATTTAAAATATCTAGTGCAGTTGCATTTGTCTAGTTGCTAAAACTGGCTTAATACTAACCATGTTATTGGACCCTGGTAATACATCTGCTTGCAGTCTTAAGATCTATTCATATTCTTTATTCTCCAGAAAGTTATTAACGTCACCCCCTCTTATTTGCTTATACACTGTTACCATCACCCTAAATTTGAAGGTGTGCTCAGTACCTTTCTCCAAAATATACTTACTTAACTCATTCAGATGTATATATCTACGTATCTCTTACTTATGTTCTATTATTCTTTCCTTTAGTTTCCTTGGACTTTTCCCAACATAAAATGAGGGGCATTTTAGGCAGGCAGCAAGATATATTGCATATGTAGTATTGCATGTTGCTGTACATTTGAAAAACTATTTTTTATTTGAAATTGGCTGGATGTACATATTGTTGTCCTTCATAAAAATATAAATACAGCAACTGCAGTTCAAACATGGGTGTATGCCTGTTGTGTATATTTTCTGAGCTCTCTTCTGATGCCTAAAATCTTTATAGCAGAATCGCATTTTTAAGTTCTTTAAATTCCTATATGTAAAATCTGGCTTATTATGAAGTATCTGACATAGTTCTGGCATAGCCATCAAGATATTGCAGTTATTCTCAATGATTTTCATTACTTCCCTAGTCTTAGCATTATAAGTAGTTAGATATCTAACCTTATTTTCTTCTTCTTTATTTACTATACTACAGGTACAGTCACTATTAAAAATAGGTTTTATTAATCCTGTTCTACTATTAAAAACTTCATTTACTACCTCATCCACCATGGATTTTGGATATCTTCTCTCTATAAATTCATTTGCCAGTTCAATCATCTGCAACTTACATTTGTTGTCATTAGTATTTAACCTACTTGTTCTAATACGTTGTGCTTTCACTATTCCTTTAAAAATGTGTGGGGGGTGTGCATGGTCTCTTTATGCACATACCGATTAGCTTGCACTTCCTTTTTATGAACACTTGTTACAATTACATTCCCTTCCTTTTCAAGTAGTACATCCAAAAAGGAAATTCTTTCAGCTGAACATTGCTTTTTGAATCTAAAAAATGCAGTGGTACTCTCCAACTATTCCACATACTCATTCAGCATTTGCTCAGTACCATTCCATATTAATAGGCATTCATCAAGAAATCTTCGATAAAACAAAACCCCGTTATTCATAGCTTGCTCATTATTAAATACAACTGATGCATAAACAATTTTGCAGAAGGGAGTACCCATGGCTACTCCAGCTATCTGAATATATGGTTGCTCATTAAATAAAAATAGATTTTTAGTTAGTACCAGGTCTAATAAGAGACATATAGTTTCTTTTTCATTAGCTGGCTAGGTTGTTTCTTCATTTAAATAGCCCCGTATTGCTTCTATGCCATATTCATGTGGAATTACAATGAATAATGAATTGATATCCAATGTTGCAAACATAAAGTCGTTACATTTATTCATTGTGTTCCATTCTCTCAGCTTGATTAGGAAGTCATTTGTGCCTCTTATATAACTCTGATTCTGTGGTAAATACTTAATCATTCTTGCAAATATATAGAAACAGGTTCTCTTACCCAGCCTCTCCCTGAGACTATAGGTCTCATGAGTGGCTGGGTCAAAGATTTATGAATCTTTGGTATTGCATAAATTCCCGGAGTTTTTGGGCAAGGAATAGTGAAAAAGTTAAACATCTCTTTACTTATACTGTTAGTAAGTTGCATGTCATGAATAAGCATATTATATTCACTTATACATTTCTTAACATCCATTATGTTTATTTTCTTAAAAGTGTTTGCATGATCCAGAAGAGCTTGCATTGTTAACATATAATCTGCTCTATTCATTATAATAGTTGCACCACCCTTATCTGCCTGCTTTATAATTATTTCATTATTATCTTCCAACTGTTTCAGTGCTTCATGTTCACCAGCTGTCAAATTATAACACTTTTTCCTTGTTTTACTTTAATATAAATCTCTGAATTCCTTTTCACATTTGTCATGGAAAGCTGTTACTACTGGAAAACTATCTGGCACAATCATGCTTTTTTTCTTACACACAGACACATTATTAATGCTTCTAGCATCTCTAAATGTGAGTTTAAGATTCAATGTCCTCAGAACATTTTTTAAATCAATAAATACACTCACAATGTCATCTGAGCAAGAGGGAATAAATTTCAGCCCTTCTACATTAAGGTTATTGGAGAAGGAGGTAGCATGCAGTCAGATATATTAACGATACCTGCAGTTCTTTCTTTTTCTATTAATGTCATGCTGCCTTCTTCTGAAGAAAGGGGCTGGTGTTTTTCCGTTTGCTGGTATTGCTCATCTGTCACTGTAGTGAATGACTTCTTTGCTGCTTCTGTTGAAAGGTCTTTACTTTTTCTGTTATTTCTAACCAGACATTGCTTTTTCAGTTGAATTCATACCATTTTTCTGCTGCCCATTATTAGATGAGGTATAATAGAATGTTTCATAGTTGGTCTGTTTAGAATTGATGAAGGGGGTTGAGGATGTTAGTACTGCTCAATGACATTGCATTTTCTCATATTTGTATTGTTGTATTATAAATCCTCATTGTTCAATGACATTGCATTTTGCTCGTGTTAGTACTGCTGCCTTCAAGAATGTTGCTGCTCAATGACGTTGCATTTTCTCATATCTGTATTGCTGTATTATAACTCTTTTATTGCTTAATGACATTGCATTTTTCTCTCGTGTTTGTATTGCTGCATTATAAAGCTTTACTGTTCATTGATATTGCCTTCTTTGTGCATGTTTGAATGTCAAGACCTTTTTCTGTTGAGTTCTGGGGAAGAGGGTGGATGTATGGTTTTGACTGCATGCATATCTCACCTTGCCTTATTTCTAACTGGTGCACTGTTGAAATAATTTGTTTGTTGGTGTGCTATTGCTTTTTAAACTAGATGCGTCACCTAGAATAAAATCTGTCATTCTTGCTACCTTGGTGTGTTGGGCCTAATAGGGGTGTCACCAGAGTCAGGTAGGAAGGAACCCATATCTACTTCAGCTACACCTATGGGTGCACTGCATTTGGGGGCTCATCCGGGATTGCCTGTACTACCTTGGACTCCATCCTATACCCCTGTATGCAGGGTCGCCAGATTTCCAGCCCCCCAGGTAGGGACAAAAAAAAAAAAAAAGAAGGTCTCTCACGGCAAGTACAGTAGCTCTGCACTAAACACGGAGCTTCTCGTGTTTAATGCATTGCAGTTCCGCATTCAACACAAGTAGCTCCATGTTTAGCGATTTTTGATTGGCCCGTATACTGGCATATGGGCCAATCATAAATCGCTAAACACGGAGCTTCTCATGTTTAATGCGGAACACAAGAAGCTCCGTGTTTAGCAATTTTTGATTGGCCCCATATGCCAGGTATACGGGCCAATCAAATAAAAAAAAAAAACAAACAAAGCGGAGGCTGGCTGGGATTTTAACCGGCAGGGCAGGACTCGGGATCAGGCTGCTGATCTCAGGACAGTCCCGCCCAAATAGGGACGTCTGGCAACCCTGCCTGTATGTGTGGAAAGCAAATCCAGCAGAAACATGAACCCAGAAGTAGCCGCTAAGTGGTGCAAACAGCACAATGCTTAGTCAGAGCACTGCTTAGTTCTGGTGTTGCCAGGGGTCACATGGACTGATATGCAAATACATCAAGTCACAGGATCCTTACCAGTCGTAGGGCATGGATTTTTATTAAACAGCACTATGGACCCTACTGAACAGAGCACATTGGCCTTATTAGAATGGAAAAGTTCTTTAGTGTATGAGTACATACCTTCAAGTGTACAAATTTCAGATGAGATTGCAGTCAGTGTGGTAATCCCTGAGAAGTGTACTACCTCAGCAACAGAGAAAATACCTGTGGAAGCTATCCAAGTAGGTCAGAACCTTACACCAGAAGCTACAGCTTCACTGCTCGTAAATACTATAGGGCCTGAAGTTTTGAATGCTTTGGGAAGTATTGTAGAAAAATGCTTAAAGCCTACACAGCTATTCACTGGGTTTGGCTACCACAAATTGTGCTTCTTTTCTGGCAAACAACCCACACCTCAGGGAGAGGAAGATTTTGAATCCTGGATGGATCAGGCTTTACAAGCCCTAGAGGAGTGGGATATCCCAGAATCTCAGAAGAAGCAGCAGATAGCTGAAAGTCTAAAGGGATTAGCTGTGGATACCACATGCAACCCAAGGATGGGTAAGTAAGATTGCATGGCCAAGGACTATTTAAGAGTACTGCAGGATGTGTTTGGAAGACCCGAGAGGGCTGCTGACCTACTGTATCAGTTTGAACATACATACCAAGAAGTGATTAGATAAAATGCTCCACCAGATCATCCTAAAGAAGGGGGTGGATCCAAAAGTAGCTGAACAAGTACGGATTGGATAAATTTTACAGGGAGCTCAAGCTATGGATCCCATTGTGTGGAAAACGAGGATGAGAGATAGGGAAAAGACTCTAACTTATTCTCAGTTGGTTAAAGAGGTGAGGGAAGAGGAAGCCCTGTTGGAAGCCAAATTTCAGTGTTCAACAGCAACTAAAACAGTGAGTGAGCACCAGCAGGAGCCTATAGCCATGCTCACTACTCAAACAGGAGTCATGGCCCAGAGTGTCCGCAATGTAGTGGTGTCACAGTTGCAGATGCTGGTGTCTTCCCTGACCAACAGCATAGCTCAAGTCACCAAGACAGTTGCAGAAGTGCAGAAAGCCGTGGTAACTTTAGCTGAAGGGAGAAATATATCAACTAGAACCTCCACAAAAGGACTCAGGGAAGAACCGAACCAGCCAATGTTCAGAGTTCCTAGTGGATTTTCTTTTCACTGTGAGGATGCAGGGCATATAAAGTGACAATGTCCTAATGCAGAGAACTTAAAACATGTGAATGAACTATTATTGGCTAGTGCAATGCAGGGAAACCTCAAAGGGCCTCAGTGAAGGAGCCAGCTGAGTGCCCAGTTACAAAGAGCTCCATAAAATCTAACATCAAGAGACAGCATCCTGGATCTCCTTTCCACACCAACCCTTGTAAAAGGGGAGAGAAACTACCTACTATGCACACTTCTAGCTCATCTGAGGTGAACAACCAAATTGGAAAGCCATCTCAGCCAACATCTCATCATCTGAGACCACAAAGCATTACTAAGCAAGAGTCTTATCCATTAAAATGGCGAGGTCAACTAGTTGTACCTCAACCACATGCTGACTGCCATACACCTGAACAGCACCAGAAACAGAAACTACCCGATGGCCTACTGGGACAGTCCCTTGTCATGTCAGTAAAACTAGAAAGAGTGTATAGTAAAGCACTGCTGGATACTGGTGCACAAATCACCATTCTGTACTGAGACTTCTACCAAAAATACTTAAAGCATTTGCCACTTGAAAAGGTAGAAGATTTGGAGATCTGGGGGCCAAGTGACATGAAGTTCCCTTATGATGGTTATGTCTCACTCAAGTTAGAATTTTTCACTTCAGTTGTTGGGTCAACAGAAGTTTTTGAAACACTTGCTGTTGTGTGCCTCAGGCCAAAAGGAAAGGATTCAGCATCTATTTTAGTGGGGACAAATACTGACCATATCAGAAGGAATGCTAATGCCTCAGTTGACCCAGGAACACCCAACACTGCATCCTCTCCTGAGATCAATTTTCTGTGCCCTTCAAGGGGAGAAGGATAGTAACAAAGATGAAATTGGCCCTGTGTGAACCCTGTCTGGGAAAGAGCATATAATTCATCCTGGTCAGGTTATCTGCTTGAGAGACAAAAGTGAGGATGTGGGACAGACAGTTTCCTCTCATCTCACGATGGAAATGGATCCAGAAAGTTAATTGCCACTGGGGCTAGAACTAGTTCCAGAAGTTTGGATGGTGGACAAGTTAAAGCATCCTTATGACACTTTGCCTGTTGTGTTAAATAAAGGAAGTACTCCCATTGTCCTGCGTTCACAAGTGCATTTGGGAAATGTTTATGCTGCCACTCCCTTACATACTTCTGTGTTGACAAGGAATGAGAGCAGGGCCAATGAGCTGAAGCTGGAAAATATTGATATAGCAGGTGGTCTCTTGCCCGCTGAGTGGCTAACCAGAGTTAAAGAGCTACTAATGAAAAAGAAAAATTGTTTTTCTATTGTGAACTAGATGTGGGCTGTGCAAAAAGTGCAGAACACCGAATAAGAGTAAAAGAGGACCTGCCTTTCAGGGAACGTTCCAGAAGAGTAGCTCCAGGAGACCTGGAGGATTTAAGAAAACATTTGAAAGAACTAAAAGCTGCAGGGATAATTTGAGAGTCATGAAGTCCATATGCCTCTCCCATTGTCATTGTCAGGAAAAAGAATGGGTCAATTTGCATGTGTGTTGACTATCGTACTCTGAATCAGTGAACCATTCCAGACCAGTACACAGCTCCCCGGATTGAAGATGCTCTAAATTGCCTGGTGGGCAGTAAGTGGTACAGTGTGCTAGACTTAAGGAGTGGATACTATCAAATCCCTATTCACCCAGAAAATCAAGAGAAGACTGCCTTCATCACCCCTTTGGGATTTGTTGAGTTTGATCGCCTACCTCAGGGTTTATCAAATGCACCGGAAACTTTTCAGAGAATCATGGAAAGAATAATTGGAGACATGCATGTCCTGTAAGTCTTAGTCTACCTGGATGACATCATTGTCTTTGGGAGGACCCTAGAGGAGCACAAAGAAAGACAAATAAAGGTATTGGACAGGATTGAGAAGGAAGGCCTGAAGTTGTCATTGGACAAATGCAAGTTCTTCCAACCTTCAGTGACCTATGTGGGACATGTAGTGTCTGCAAATGGAATATCCGCAGATCCCAGAAAAGTTGAAGAGGTGACATCTTGGCCCAGACCCAAAACTATCACAGAGCTGCAATCTTTCCTGGGGTTCTGCAGTTGCTATAGAAGGTTTGTGAAAAGATTTTCAAAGATAGCAAGACCTCTCAACCATTTGCTTCAAAATTATGAAAAAGAAGATGAAACAGATGAAGATATCTTTGTGAAAAAACCTAAGGGACTGAGAGGTTCTAAAGAACTCATCGAGAGTCGTTGGGCTCCTGAGTGCGAAGAGTCATTTGAACAGCTTAAGTATTGCCTCACACATGCCCCTTTGCTGGCATATGCTGACTCAACAAGCCATACACTTTACATTTGGATGCTAGCAGGGGATGGTTTAGGAAGAGTCCTTTACCAGGCGTATGACAAGAAGCTGAGACCTGTGGCTTTTATCAGTCGGTGTTTTTCCCCCACAGAAAGAAACTACCCTGCACGCAAGTGGGCGGTAGTGGACAAGCTGCATGACTGTCTCTATCAAACTGAATTTGAAGTGCAGACTGACAACAATCCTTTAACATACATCCAGACCACTGCAAAGCTAGATTCTACTGGCCACAGATGTATGCAGCTCTATGCAACTATAATTTCAGTTTGAAACATCGCCCAGGACATGAAAATGGAGATGCTGATGGTCTGTCCAGAAGACCTCAGGGAGATTTACATCCCGATGATGAGTGGGTGGAAATTCCAGCACCAGGGGTGAGAGCTATGTGTCAGATTGCAACCTGCTATCAACACACTGAATGTTGGGCCCAGAAGTTGGGTCTGTCTGCAGCAAGCATACCCCAAGCTTACTGTAATCTGGTCACTTTACAGGCTTCATTGCTACCAGCTTTGAGTAACAGTGGCCTCGGGAGAGATCAAAGAGAAGACCCCTTAGGTCAGCTGATGGTAGCTGCTTTAGAGAAGAAACAAGTTAATATGCTTCACATGGATATTCATCCTCTGGCAAGACCTTTGGCCAAAGAATGGGACAGACTCCAGATACAGAATAGACTAATGTATAGGAGATCTCCAAGTGCACTCGCCAGTGAAAAATGGCAATTGTTGCTTCCTCAGAAGTATAGAGAAGTAATACTCCAGTCATTGCATGATGAACATGGTCATCTTGGTTATGACAGAACTATGGGTCTGGTACGAGACAGGTTCTACTGGCCATGCATGAAGCAAGATGTTGAGATTATTGTCGTACTTGTCTTCATTGCATTCAGAGAAAGACTCTGCTGACCAGAGCTGCCTCATTGGATCAAATGGAAAGTAGTGGACCCATGGAACTGGTCTGTATAGATTTTCTGTGCATTGAACCAGATGAAGGCAGGATCAGTAATGTGTTGGTGGTGACAGACCACTATACCAGATATGCTCAACCATTTCCCACTCCTGATCAGAAAGCTATTACAGTGACGAAACTACTAGTTGAGAAGTTCTTTGTACACTTTGGCCTGCTAAAAAGGATACACTCTGATCAAGGATGTGATTTTGAGAGCAAGCTTGTCCATGAACTACTCACTCTGTTTGGAGTCCAAGAAAGCTGCACCACTCCTTATCATCCTCAAGGGGATACCCAGCCTGAGCATTTCAACAGAACTTTACTAGACATGTTGGTGATACTATCTGCTGAGATGAAGAGTCAACGGAGTAGACATGTAGCCACAGTGATGCATGCTTACAACAGTACTAAAAATGATGCTACAGGATTCTTGCCTTACTTCCTAATGTTTGGAAGAAAAACTAATCTTCCTGTTGACATCACCTTTGGAGTCACAGCTGATGATACACCAATGCGATCTCATGGCAGTTATGTGGAGAGACTCAAGAAGAACCACAGACAGGGTTATGAGCTTGCTGAAAAATCAACAGGACAAAGACATCAGCGAAACAAGGCTCACTATGACAAAAAAGTAAAGATGCATGACTTGCAGCCAGGGGACAGAGTTCTTTTGAGATATTTGGGACTACAAGGAAAGCATAAACTAGCTGACCACTGGGGATCTGAGATTTACATAATTTGTTCTCAGCTACCTAATATCCCTGTCTACCAAGTTTGCCCTGAGGGGAAAGAAGGACCCATTAAAACTTGGCACCGCAGCAACTTAATGGCTTTGGCAAAATCAGTGAAACTCATGAATCTGGAACCTGGAATGGCTCAGCGGAAGCCTAACTCAAGGTGATCCAGAAGGCTAAAGTGGAAAGGAACCATCCCCTCCAATTTTCAAGAGCCTATGCTCCCTCCTGCTGAAGGAGAGGAGGACAGTGATGATGACTGGGGTTTCAGTGTTTTTTTTTATGAGGATGTTCAAGACCCCGTGGTCTGTAATCTCAATGTAAATGCACCGGAATCCGTTCCTTGTCATTTTGAGCAGCCCAGACATAACAATAAACTAAGTGATGTTTCTGTGCCTCTTACATAACCTAATACTGATGGAGGCCCTGTTGTGCAAACTTCAGAAGATAGTGCTGAGGACAGTCATACTGTTATGGAAAATGAAAGTGAAGTTATAAGAGGAGATCTTAGAAGTAGGCAAAATGCCTACTGAAGAAGTGGACATTAAATGTGATGTGGGTAACAAACCTTCCAAGCAAAATTCCTTAGCTGTCTCTTCCGAACCAAAACTGCAAAGACTGATTCAACCCCCACAGAGACTTACATATAATAGTTTGGGACATAGTACACAGGAACCTGTGACCACAGCTCATCGTAGAGTCTGCACCCATAATCCCTATGCCTCCTGCGCCAGTGGTGACACCCCTTCCCAAGTTATGCATAAGGCTGATTACCCTTGGTGGAATGAACCTTTTGAATGCACAAATATTGTTCAGTTGATGGTGCATTAGTGCTTATAAATATTTTGCTGCTAATCTACCTTTGACTTGGGGGGGGGAACCCAAGATTTTCAAGTGGGGGGAGAGTGTAGCTCCTACTGTATTTCATTGTAGAAGTAATAGGCTGCAGTTTTTCATTACACCACAAAATAGAGCTGTTTTCAGGAATATAAAAGGTAATTTTGAAAGTGAAAGAAGGGACTGGAACACTAGCTGAAGGAAGGAAGACTGAAACAGGGAGCTGAAGGGAAAAAGGGCCTTGCAGCATGACTTAATTTTCTTTTCTAGTGCTTTGGAGACAGGGAAGTGAAGTAGCAGATTGTGTCTGTCTTTTTCTGAAATCCTGGATGATGGTATTTTGTGGAATCAGGAGAGAAGTCTAAAATCGGTAGTTCCACACCTGCATATGATTCAGCAACAAAGGAGTTCCTTTGGGCTTAGTACAGAGAAGCCATAGATGATTGCCAGAGTTCAGGCAGGTGATTTTTCTACTTTTCTCATCAGAGGAACCATGGGGCCTGGTCACTAGGATATTCTGGACAGAGTGGTGAGAGGCTCTGGCCATAATTTTATATTTTTATAAGAGTAAGGATCCCCCCAAATGCTTTGTGGATTACAAATAACTGGGATCCATATGAGCTACAACTTCGGCCCCATCATGCCAGCAGCAAGACTGTAATTAGTCACTGGCCAGTGAACAGGGTATAATAGTGTTTCATAGTTGGTGATCAAGGGGGTTGAGGGTGTTAATACTGCTCAATGACATTGCATTTTTCTCATATTTGTATTGTTGCATTATAAATCTTCATTGTTCAATGACATTGCATTTTGCTCATGTTAGTACTGCTGCCTTCAAGAATGTTGCTGCTCAATGACATTGCATTTTCTTATATCTGTATTGCTGTATTATAACTCTTTTATTGCTGACATTGCATTTTTCTCCTGTGTTTGTATTGCTGCATTATAAAGCTTTACTGTTCATTGATATTGCCTTCTTTGTGCATGTTTGAATGTCAAGACCTTTTTCTGTTGAGTTCTGGGGAAGAGGGTGGATGTATGGTTTTGACTGCATGCATATCTCACCTTGCCTTATTGCTAACTGGTGCACTGTTGAAGTAATTTGTTTGTGGATGTGCTATTGCTTTTTAAACTAGATGCGTCACCTAGAATAAAATCAGTCATTCTTGCCACTTTGGTGTGTTGGGCCTAATAGGGGTGTCACCAGAGTCAGGTAGGAAGGAACTCATATCTACTTTAGCTACACCTGTGGGTGCACTACACTTGTTTTACAAAAACTGAAAGAATGTTACAGATTGTATATTACACTGAAGAAGGATTTATATCCAAAAGCTTTGCTGTAATAAAGTATTGATGTTCTTGACGTTGGAATTTTTCTGTTATTCAGCTTTTATTTTCTAACTTCTGGTTTATCACTACATCAGCCTTTGGCCTTAGCTATCATATTGACAACAGACCCCTTAGAGATGACCTAGTAGTCAGGGACTTAGGGACACACATAGATAATAATCTAGCCTCTGATCATCACGTGTCTGCAGTGGTGAGGAAATCATTCTATGTTGCGCAATGTATAAACAAAGGTATGGCATCTAATTCCAAGGAAGTTATTGTTCTACTGTATTCGGCATTCATTAGACCTATTATTGAGTACAATGCACCCTTTAGTATGTACCTAACCAGGCATATCCAACAACTGGAACGTCCACGGATGTTCTTCACTAAATGAATACAGGGTATAAGTAATATGTCCTATGCTGATCTCCTCAAGGCCCTATCCCTGTATTCTGTTTCCTACTGGCTTTTGAGGGGAGATCTATGTGTAGCATACAGGGCATTGTCAGACCCCACTCTGATGAGCCTCCTGCATATCCACAAAACAAACAGTACCAGAATTACCCATTCCAAAGACTTAAACCTTGCCTGTGATATAAACAGGACCTGCTGGAGAGATAGGTATGTATCCCAGAGACTGAACCATCTATGGAACAGGCTCCCCATCCATATGAAGCCGAGTTCCTCCCTAACCCAATTCAAGTGCAACTTGGAAAATTGGATGGGAAGCTGGAAATTTGTTCCTTTTTTGGCACCCATGTCTCTAATGCAAACAGGTAACCTGTAAATGGTTCATCTCCCAGGCCCATGCTTACACTTATCAACGGTGTAATAACTTGTCAGAGATTTGGGATGCATGGCTAGACTTAAAAAGGCCCTTGTGGTCATTAGCCTAGTAAACATCTATGAACCTATGAACCTATGAAATCTGCTGGCTGCTGGAGAAGGCAGCAAACAGTTCCTGCACAGCAGGGTGGATGGGACTCTTAATTCCTCACATGCGCTTACAATGATTGTATCATCTCTGGAACATCCTCAGTAAAAGAAACTTTTCTTTTCTGTTTCCTTTTTGCAGGTCATGATGGTATCACAGAGGTGTAGGTGCATCAGCCATTGCCTGCCACTACCCTGGTTGAGCCTGTAGCTGAGGTTGGTGAGAAGGGTAGGTGTACTCATTGGGAATTTTTTCTGCTCATCCCAAACTGGTAGCCTACCCCATTTACTTGATCCATCTCAGCCAGAGATTGACTGACTGATGGAGATGGCAATTGACTAGGGACTGACATACTGGATCATTGCACATCAGACCCTCCTGCAGAGAATTGTATATTTGTTAGATTCTGTAGCCCCTATCATTGGGCCACTAGAAGAGGGTCTAGCTTACACTACCGGCAACACACTCAGACCTCCACCCATCTATTGTGTCCCAGTAACATCCCTCTACTGCCCGTTCCTAACTTATCTCTAGCAATTTGTCTGCCCTATGTTTGTCTCTTTGTGGTTATCCCATGTGACTACCTCCTACAGTGCGCCAGTCTCCCCGTTTGTCTGTACTGTTTCATATTTGTGTATCTGTAACTGTTCCAGCTGCCAATCCCCTCACTTTTGCTCCCTACCCATCATCCCTTTTGTCTCTCTCTCTCTCCATATATAGATATATATATATATATATATATATATATATATATATATATATATATATATATATATACACCTATCCTTGCAAAAATATTGTACCCTACCTCCCGACCTTCTCTGTTTGTATTAACCTGTACATTTCCTTCTTTCTGTGCTATTACTTGCTATATACCCTCTTTCCACCTTCTACTTTCCTATACTCCACTTTGGACCTCTATTGTAGAACCACTACAGTGTCTGGCTGCTGAGTACCAAATTATGGGGTTTTCACATATGCTTTATGTCTGTGCTGTGCAGCACCTTGTTTTGCCATATTATGTATTTCTTTTTCTGCACCATTCACCTGAGACTGTGACTCTCTGCCCTCTCCCATTATGCTGACTGCCTAACCATGAAACATGTCCCTGATTGTCTGTTCATGTCTACTTTACTCAATGACGTGCTGTATTTTTATTTTATTTTTTTATTTCTTGTTTGTTTGTTGACTGAGTTATTTCTACTAGACTAGTAGACTTTTTTCAGGAGACACCCGAGGTGGTATTTATACTACTAGTTGAAATTTGGCTAGGACCTCTGTGGATGTTCCAGTTGTTGGATATGCCTGATTAGGTACATACCAAAGAGGGTATTGCACTCAGTGATAGGTCTGATGAATGCCGAATACAGTGGGTCAATGACTTCCTTGCACTTAGATGCCATACCTTTGTTTATAAGTTGTGCAGCATATAATGATTTCCTCACCACTGTAGACACATGATGATCAAAGGCTAGATTACTATCTATGTGTGTCCCTAACTCCCTTACTACTGGGTCAGCTCTTAGGGGTGCATTGTCAATATGATAGTTACCAGGGATGAATGACTTCCCAAAGGATACTATTGTCCATTTCTTGGCATTTAATTTTAGTCCATGGCTCTGATACCAGTTGTCTGTGTTAGCCCCTCCTGAAGAACATTTGTATCATTGTGTGAGTTAATGACAGCTCCTAATTTGCAGTCTTCTGCAAATTTAGTCAGCCTGAGACCTTTGACATTGGCTTTGACTTCAGAGATGTATATGCTAAAAAAGGAGTGGTCCAAGAACCAATCCCTGAGGGACTCTATTTGTGACTGGCCTTTTTGCAGAGGTGGACTCCCTAATTCTAACTTCCTGGGTCCTGTCTGTGATCAAGTTGGCTATCCACTGGGTGACATAAGGGTTTGTACCTAACCTCTTAAGTCTGTCAACAATGCCTGAGTTGGGTATTGGATCAATTGCCTTGGCCAGGTCAAGGTAGGCAATGTGAACCATTTTGCCTTCATCCGTTACTTTGGTGGCTTTCTCAAAGAAGTCCACCAGGTTGAGTAGGCATCACCTGCCCTTGACAAAACCAAAATGGGTTGGGTCTAATGTCTGGAGGTTTACTATATCATTATTGATCATTTCCATGATAATTCTTTCTAATGCTTTGCATATAAGACTAGTGAGACTTATGAGTCTGTAGTTTCCAGGGTCTGTAGATGGCCTACCTTTGTCCTGAGGGATTACTGTTGCTGTTCTCCATTCATGAGGCATGAAGCCTTTTTGAAGGCTACAGTTAAACAGCAATTCCAGATGGCCTGATAGATCACGTTTCATGCTATTTAGAAGGCATCTGGGGATATTGTCTGGGCCCATTGATGCAGTATTCTTGGGCTTAGACAGAGCATTAGAGACCTGTTCCCTAGTGATAACAGTGGGAGTTATATTTAATGGTATTTCATGAGGGAAGGTTTAGGGGGAGAGAGGGGTAAAGTTGGAGCTGAATTTGTCAGCCAGTAGGTTTGCTGTATCGAGGGACCTATACCTCTTCTGCAATATTAATAGAATGGTTTTGGAGGGAAAGGTATATCTCACAGAGGATATCTCTGCTCTTGAACAGACTCCCCATCCACATAAAACAAAGCTCATCCCTGACCACATTCAAGTGTAACTTGGATCAACGTATGGGAAATAAGGGAATTTAGCCCAGGACTTCCCAATGTACTACTAATGGAAAGAAGTAGCTCCTAAATACTTTATCGCAATGCATGGTTCCCCTCCAAGTATCTGTTTTAATCTAGTAATTATCACTAAAGTAATATATAAATATAGGTCCTGGAAATGGGTAGGTGAATCTAAACTCCAATGGGATAGGTTCATTTTTATATCCAATGAGATAATTGGCTAGGCTTAAATTGGCTTGCAAGGGCAGTTAGCCTAGTACTAACCTATGAACCTATGAACAGTATCATACGGTTAACAAATACAATTTAAGGTGTGAAAAGTGGCAGTCCTGTATCCCTGTGTATGCTTTTAAAAAATTAAGGCACTACAGTGATTCCATTTATGGATGTTTAAATTTAAAACTTCAGATCCCTCTGGAGTCATTTCCTGGACTGCACATGCACATTACTGCCCGCAGTGACCCAGGCATATGCACAAGATTGAAGAGACTTGACCACGATGGTTAGCAGGTGTATTCTTTGTGCAAATTGAATGACTCAGAAACAGTAATGAGCTGAGCCTTAATCATTTATTTTTAATTAATTTATTTAGTTATCATTTGTTAACCGGGAAATCTGACTTGGAACTAAGCCAATGTTTAGTGGAGGCCCCGGGGAGAAACGCTCCATGCACATTTGTTTGTTAATGGGAGGAAACCCACATGAACGCAGGGAGGACGTGCAGACTCTGCACAAAAGGCACTACAGCCGAGAATCAAACTGGAGAATCTCTTGCTATGAGGTGACAACACTAACCGCTGCACTATTTCAAACAACAAACCAACAAACTCAAATACTGAAGGCAACAATATGCATGAAGCAGTTTCAAGTTACATAAAACATAAAAATCAACATCCAAAGATTAAGCAGTAATACTATCATAATATTATACTATGATAAATAGAGTCCTCAGACTCAGATAAAGTGAAGTCAAGACAAGCATCTCATTTAATTGTGGCTTGTTCTTCCAGCTTGGGATCATCGTCAGCCAACTCAAGATGTGTTAAAGTTTTTGTTTTGTGTTTCAAATCTAGGAACGTTGAAGGGTTTGATTATTTCTATTCATCAGTGATACATTTCTTCACAACCAATAACAACAGAAATAACATGAAATAACAGTTGATGAGACTTGGAGGATAAGGTTAGCAATTCCCATTAGAAATGATGTTGAAATAAGGGTAAAATGGTCAAACTGTATCCCAAGGCAACTGTAAATTCTGCTTAAATTTAGGGAGGGAGAGAGGAAGATAGTCCCAGAAAATATATGACCAGCCACTGGGCTTCCCAGAAGGACATTGCCAACAGGTACAGGAAACAGCAGGATAAATCCTAGCTAATCTTGATGTCATGAAAAAATATTTTAATTGGTACTTTCTCTTGCAAAAAAAGGAACTTTCTAAAGTGAGTCTTGACCATAGAGAATGAAGGATCAACCTGCCCTATCAATGCTTATTTGTAAATTGTTTCCACATTAACCTGAACTTTTATAATGAAGTTTCTCAGGGAATAAGTAGCATGTTCTGCAGTGCAATAATGATACCCTTCCTCGTATAATCTCCCCACCATTTACTGACAAACCAAACAAGTCAAGGAAACCAAACAGATTTTTTTTATTTATGTAAATATTAGTATTCCTCACCTTTTATTACAAGAGCATAACATTTTTGCATATTCTTGATGACATTGCATTTACCTCTGAAAACATCCCAACTAATTAAATCATTTTTCAATAACTTTCTCTTCAAACTTCCAGTACATGTTAAGCAAAAAAGTCTCCCCCTTCAAGGTAAACCTAGATAGGTGGCTGGGCAGCCTAAAATTCATCCCCTGGTCTATCTTGTCTTGCCCTCCTTGAGTGTAGAGGGGACTTTTCTGAATTTTTTTTTTTTTGCTAAACCTATAATTGTCTACAGACTGGTTGCCTACTGCTTACCTATGAGCCTATGAACTATTCATACTGCACTAACTGAAAACAGTATTTCAAATTACATCTTGTCAACCATGTTCTTTTGTAATTGTTAATTTATCAACTAAAAATATATGTAAATAACAAGTAAAAATGCTATTTGGCAATTTCAAAAGGTATGGATGTCAGCTATGTCAATGTAAAGTGTTTGTTTACTAGTCTTGCAAAAGTGGGCAGTGTACAAGTGTTTGGACCAGAGTACACCTTGCAAGTTACAAGTGTGGTTCTCCAATCCCTACCTCATACCCTTTTACCTCCTTATAACCTATCCAGACTCTTATCAAGTAAGCAAAAGTGTAAAAACTAATCCCGGGATGTAAACACACACTACTAATTGTCCATGCTGGTGTCAATGACCTGAGACGTACCTCCCTGGACTACATGAAAAAAAGACATAGAGGAGCTCTTTGATCATGTAGCCCAGGCCGGTATGACCCTGACCTTGAGTAGCATCTTACCCTCACCAAGAATGATGCCACAGTATAAAGACAAAATGATCAGTTTCAACAATTGGCTAAAGTATTCGTGTCATTCAAAGGGGATCCAGTGTCTGTTAGCCTGGGATGACATGCTCGACAAACCACGTTACTTCGCTAGGGACGGCTTGCACCTGTCACCCCTGGGTTTTCGAATACTGGCAAAGGCTCTTGCCTCCCCCATAGTGCCTTTTTTAGGCAAGGCTCAAAAGACAAACCCACCTCCATAGACAACACAAAGAAAAAAAAACTAAGGGTAATGCTGCTCAACGCCAGAAGTCTAAACTTCAAGATGCATGCACTCGAGACTCTCCACATTATGGAGAATATCGATATCTGTGCAGTAACAGAAACCTGGTTCAAGGCTCCCGGGAGCACCCCAGCACTAACAGATTATACTTCATACCATGCTTTCCGGCCCCAAAACTCAGACCAAACCACAAAAGGAGGGGGAGTATTCATATTTATCAAAGATACCCACACCTCCAGGTTAGTGGCACTGCACGAAGCATCGGAGACCATCCATGTGCAACTAACAGTGGGAAAAACTGCCTTTCAGTTTGTAGCCTGCTACAGACCACCCTCCCAAACACAGGAACCTCACTCGGCTTTCCTGAGAACACTGGAGAATATGAAGGTCTCTCCAAACACCATTATATTGGGTGACTTCAACTACCCAAACATTGACTGGGAAAACTACTCAAGCCCAAACACCCTCGCCCAATGGTTCCTAGAATTTATAAAGTCAAATGCTATGGAACAACTGGTCACCACTCCCACAAGAGGGGAAAACATATTGGATCTGGTCATCACCAATCATGGGGTCTCTATGTTCCACACCAGAGGTATACCCCTCATTGGTAAGATCAGGCCATAAACTAATCTCACTGGACATCCATATTCCATCCCCACCCCTGGCCAAGGAAACCATGGTGAAGAACTTCTCAAAAGCAAACTTCACACTTCTCAAAACTGAGGTGGAATCCTTCAAAGCCCCCGGGTCAGTGGAAAATACAGCCCAAAATACAGAATCCTTTACAAAAGCATTCTATGGACACCTACAGGAATGCATGGAGCATGCTATCCCAAATAAAACCAAGACTCGCTCCTCCAAAGGCAGGAGACCTGTCTGGTGGACCCTGGCCATAAATAAGCTATACAACAGAAGGAGAAAGCTACTACATGATAGAGCAAAATCCCAAAAAGGGAAGGCGTCTCTGATCAGTACTAGCAAGAAACTATGATCGCTCATAAAATCATCTAAAGCCAGCTTCGAAAGAAAAATTGTGCAAGACACTAAAGATAATCACAAGGCCTTCTTTAGTTATGTCAGAACTGGGAGGCAACTCCCAGATATGCTCTGAGTTAGTGCAAAATGACAAAAAATACACTGAACCCACAGACATTGCCAACATCCTGGCAGAAAGGTTCAGTGCAAACTTCTCCCCCCCTTCCCCCCAAAAGAGCAAATATCTATCCCAACAGAGTGTAGCCTTCCTGAGATCACAGATGCACAGGTGAGAGCTGCCCTCTCCAAAGCAAAAAAACACAGCATCAATGGGACCAGATGGTGTCCGGGGCTGCGTCTTACACGAGCTCCAAGAAGAACTAAACCCTCATATAAAGTCACTGTTCAATCTCAGCCGTACTACAGGATATGTACCCAAGGAATGGCGTACAGCAACAGTGGTCCCACTCCACAAAGGTGGTGCCACAACAGACCCCAGAAACTATCGCCCTATAAGCCTGACTAACCTGGTCTGCAAAGCTATGGAGCGTATCATCATGGGAATCATAAACAAAGACATTGGGAACCTCCAGACACTGGATCCTACCCAATTCGGCTTTGTTAAGGGCAGATCTTGCCTCTTGAACCTGGTTGACTTCTTTGAAACAGTTACCAAAGCCATAGATGAAGGGAAGTTAGTCCACACAGCCTACCTGGACCTCGCAAAAGCCTTCGACACAATACCCCACTCGGGCATCATAAATAAGCTCACCAGCTTAAATATCAACCCCTATGTCACAAGATGGGTTGCAAACTGGCTCAGGGATAGAACCCACATGGTCAGAATAGCAGGTGCCATGTCAGACTCTAAACCAGTTACAAGTGGCATCCCACAAGGCTCAGTCCTGGGACCTCTCTTGTTCGGTATATATTTCTCCGAGGTACAGGCTAACACGGGTGGACTATGGCTGACCAAGTTTGCAGATGACTGCAAACTGGGTGCTGTAATCAACTCTCTGGCTGACACAAGCATCCTCCAAAAGGGTCTCACAGAGACAGATAACTGGTGCCAGAGCCATGGACTAAAGCTAAATGCCAAAAAGTGCATAGTCATCCCCTTTGGGAATAACAAAG
This sequence comes from Protopterus annectens, assembly GCF_019279795.1. Lineage (NCBI taxonomy): Eukaryota > Metazoa > Chordata > Ceratodontiformes > Protopteridae > Protopterus > Protopterus annectens. The sequence goes on from NC_056730.1 coordinate 952,685,555, forward strand.
TGCCGACAAATTACCACATAGGTGGTAATCCATTAAGTACGGAAGTAGTAATTAGGGACTTGGGGACCCAAGTAGATAGCAATCTCTCCTTTGACAATCACATTGTCAAAGTGGTTAGAAAGACTTTCTATATAGCCCACCTTATCACGAAAGGGTTCACATCTAGATCAAGAGAGGTCATTGTGCCCCTCTACTCATCACTTATCAGGCCCATAATTGAATACAATGCCCCATTTGGGATGTACCTTACCAGACACCTGCAGCAACTGGAAAGACCCCAAAAGTACCTCACCAAGAGGATCAAGGGGCTCAAACAGATGCCCTATGCAGTTCGGCTAAAGAAACTCCAGCTCTACTCAGTTGCGTACCGCCTACTATCTGTGTCTGACGTATAAAGCCATGACCAACCCAGAATTAATGGACATGCTTCACCTCAGGAAATCCAAATCCGTTAGAGCTACACACTCCAGGGACTTGAACCTCAGCACAGAAATAAATAGGACATGCTGGAGGGACAGATTCATATCCCAGAGGCTCCCCTCACTCTGGAACAAAATCCCAATCCATGTTAGGCAGAGCCCCTCACTGACCCTCTTCAAGAGAAATCTTGACGAGTGGATGGGAGATTGTAAGTTTACCCCTGGGATCTCTTCTGTGTCCCTGCTTGACAGAGGTACAGTAAACTAACCTTAAAAGGGCTACCTTCTGTGACCTACTATACAGAGGCACAGTCAACTAATCTAAAAGGGTGGCGAAAGCCAAACACACTCTGGCTAGGCTTATAAATACCTTAGGGCAGATAGCCTAGTATCAACCTATGAACCTATGAACTAATGGTAGCAAGATACCTCTGAAGCATGGCATTAGCAAAGGAAATTTGTACTCTGGGAATTCGGCCTCCTCAAACCAGAGTTGAGAAGCAAAAACCATTTAAACAGTGAATGCATGGTAATACCACTACTGCTCTAGCTATGCTTCTGCCCACAAGTGCACAAGTAAACCTTTAAGAATAATGTATCTGCCTTTATTGTTCTTCTCAAATGTCAACTGTAAGGGAATATCTTTGCAGATAGAAGAAGTCAGACCCATATATCTTCCAGATGGATAAGAGGAGACCGAACCCATGGAATAAGGATGCTTAATTAAGCTTAAGGTTTCCATATCCAATAGATGTGTCTCAAGTAATGATAAAAAATGGGCTTATATCTATGAATGAAGCCAACTATTCTTTCTCTTATTTAAGTCTAGAAGACCATTTGCATCCTAAGAGAACAATGAAATGCTAACCATGCTAAGCATAAAGAGTAAGGACTACAGTGCCAGTTCTACAAATATCTTACACACAAAAAATACAAACAAAAAACACTTAGTAAAAAGACCATAGTGTGACCATTTAACCTGCACATAAAATTCTTAGATATGGAATTGCTACAATAAACAAATACAAACAGTTAAATGTTGAGCAAACAGCACAGAAATATATAAACACCTCTATATTTACATGTTCAAAACAGGAAAAATGGCATCCTGGTGGTTACCTCCTCAACACCAATCAGCCAAGCATATATGTTGGGAATGCTTTAGATTGTATTAAAAAAAATTGGACATGTGAAATAAAAAGTAATAAATAAATGCATGAGTGTATTTGTGTGTGTGTGTGTGTGTGTGTGTGTGTGTGTGTGTGTGTGTGTGTGTGTGTGTGTATGTGTGCATATATATATATATATATATATATATATAAGATTAATGAAGTCAAGAAGCCCATAGAATACTATTAGGCACGTAGCAGAAGCAGCAAAAACACAGGGTTCAAACATGGTTACGCGAGGACCCACTAGAACTGGTCTAGGCAACCCACAGTAAGAAAAAAGTCAGAAGCCTCCCAGCAATATTAAAAGAGTTAGGAGGACCAACCATAAAAACAGAATTGGGGGCCACGACTTGATCAATACAGTGAATGTGGGCCTTAGCAGAATTAGTGGGGTCTTGGGATTCAGATTAGCGCTGCTACCCAATCAAAATGAACAGATTCATACTTCAGCTTTCGCAGAGAGGATATTCTGTTTGCAAATAATAATATACAACATGGTGGGTATAATTGCTAATACTGGCTCACCAGTGGTGTTCTTAGTGGTGAAGAGCTACATCACTTCTGAAAGATCTCAATTGCCCTAATACCACATGTGACAGTTATTACTGCCCTTAAAATTGAGATATCTATAATGCTATTTTGTAATTTTAATTTAAAAGATATACAATTTATAGCAGTTTTAAGTAAAGTTGTCATTACCATATCATAATAATCAGGTGTTGTGTGAGCTCCCATTGCCAGAAACTCACCAACATCACAGTGTGGGGGTGGGCTAAATTAGTATATTGTGATACATTTTCATGCAGAATTGGGGACGCCATTGCTAGCAAGAAATTTCCTTCTCTGTAGCAGAGAGTGTGCTGACCAACATTTTGGCAGGGAAGGGAGATTGTAGTATTTGTTTACACAGTACTATTATGCAGTCTACCATAGCTGTCCTGTAGGTTATGCCACTAGAATCAGTGAGGACTGCACTAGTGCTGCAGAAGTGAACATTGTATGATTGCAGTGTCAATGGTGCAACAGGTAACATACTCGCCTTTGGTGCAGAGACCTCTGGGTTCTATTCCCATACCAGGTTGATCAATTGCTGATACTGCAGTGCAGCATAAAGGGATGACACACTCCTGAGTGTGCTGCCCGAAGTGAAGAGACATTAAACTGAGGTCCCATCAGCTTGAATCGGTGGTAGCTCAAATGGATATAAATGATCCCATGGCACCTATTGAAAGGAGTAAAGGAAGTTCCCTGATGTCCTGGCCAGATTTCTTCTGGCAGAGTAAATACCACTTTGGGTCTCCCCTGAAAAGAGGCTACTAGCCTAATAGGGCTAACCTGGTCAACAAAGGATAAATTAATAAATGACTGGATGAGAGGGCTGTTTAACATAGGGGTAGATGGTATGTAATGGAGCAGGATCATGCAAAGCAGTCTGCTTTATAAAGTATTACTGAGGTGTTGAACATTTCTGTAGATGTAAATGGTTAAGTGATGATCAGATGTAGTACACTTTATGATCCCTTTACAAAGTAACATTACAAACTACTGAGGTATAACAATAAATATTTTCCATTTGCTTCAGTGGATTATCATGTTTTGTTCACATCCTATGACTCTTAAAATATGATCATATGACTTTTAAAATATAATTAGAGACACTACAAAGATATAAGAGTATGTCACATGCTCATTTCTAAAAGGAACATAATTATGATATAAAGACTAGATTGTGATAAAACTCTTTTATATTGGGAGATGTCAAAATCAGTGTCCTATCGTGGGTTGTGAAATCAGCAGGTGATTCACATTGCACTAAAGCCACTTAAATTCATGTTTTCTTTCTTTTAGGTGCTATTTCAGAATCATGCTTTTTTAAAATATGGTTATGCACAACACAAATAGGGAAGGGGATAACAGACAGCAAGCAGACTAGCAGAAAACAAAACCTCTGATTTGGTAGTCATTATTTGCCCACTTCATACATAGGTTCATAGGTAGGTACTAGGCTATCGGCTCAAGGGCCTAAGTAAGCCTAGCCAACAAGGTTCCCGGGCTTACGCCACCCAAGAAAGTTAATTTCCTGTGCCCCTGTCTAGCAGAGCCACAGAAGTGATCCCCGGGGTGTATTTCCTATTTCCCATCCACTCATCAAGATTTTTCTTGAAGAGTGCTAATAAGGAACTGTATAGGAAGTCTCTGGGACAGGAATCTATCCCTCCAGCATGTCCTGTTTATTGTGGTGACAAGGTTTAGGTCCCTAGAGCGTGTAGCAAAGATGGATTTGGATTTCTTTAGGTGTAACATGTCCAACAGCTCTGGGTTTAACATAGCTTTATATATTAGGCAGAGATCTCCTTGGAGTAGGCGATATGCTACAGAGTAAAGCTGGAGTTTTTTGAGACGGTCAGTGTAGGGCATCTATTTGAGGCCAGTAATCCTCTTTATAAGGTACTTCTGTGGCCTTTCCAGCTGCTGCAGATGTCTTGTGAGGTACATTCCAAAAGGGGCGTTGTACTCTATAATGGGTCTAATGAGTGCCGAGTAGAGGGGAACAATGACCTCTTTTTTTCCTGGATGAGAACCCTTTTGTGATGAGGTGTGCCACATAGAAGGATTTCCTGACTACTGTGATGATGTGATTATTAAAGGAGAGACTACTGTCCACCTGGGTCCCAAGGTCTCATCACACATTTGGTGTTAAGTAGACTGCCCTTTATGTGGTAGTTCATGGGTACAGGGTTTTTACCAAAGGGGATGACAATGCACTTTTTGGCATTGAGCTTAAGGCCATACATCTGACACCAGACATCTGTCTCAGTGAAGCCTTTCTGTATGATGTCCACATCATTTGGGGACTCAACTATGGCTCCTAGTTTGCAGTCACCTGTGAACTTTGTTAGCCAGAGGCCTTCTGTGTTAGCCTGTACTTCAGAGAAGTAGATACCAAACAGGAGAGGTCCCAAGACTGAACCCTGTAGTACTCCACTTGTCACTGGTTTGAAGTCAGATTTGGAGTCTGCACCTTTTACAACGTGGGTTCTGTCAGTGAGCCAGTTGGCAACACATCTTGTGAAGTACGGATTTATACCTAGTTTAGTGATTTTAGCTATAATTCCAGAATGGGGGATGGTGTCGAAAGCCTTGGCGAGGTCAAGATATGCTGTGTGAACCACCTTACCCTCGTCTGCAGCTTTGGTGACTGTCTCAAAGAAGTCAATCAGGTTCAGAAGGCATGATCTGCCTTTCACAGACCCGAACTGGCTGGCGTCCAGAGTTTGGAGGTTACCAATGTCTTTGTTTATGAGTTCCATGATGATACGTTCCATGGCCTTGCAGACCAGGCTCATCAGGCTAATACGGCAATAGTTCCCAGGATCAGTGGTGGCTCCCCCTTTGTGGAGTGTCATAACTGTTGCTGTGTGCCATTCAGTGGGTACAAAGCCTGATGTGAGACTATGATTGAACACAGTGCTTAGGTGGGGAACCAGTTCATTCTGAAGTTCGTGTAAAATGCAGCCTGGGATGTTGTCCGGTCCCATGGATGCTCTGTTTTTGGTTTTAGAGAGTGCAGCTTTTACCTGTATAGATGTGATTACAGGGACTCCGCATTCTTCCTGTATAGATATGGGCCCTTTAGGGGATGAGAGGAGGGTAAAGTTAGCACTGAACCTATCTGCCAGGATGTTGGCAATATCATTTGATTCTGTAATTTTCGTGCCATTGTGCTATAACTCAGAGCAGATCTGGGTGTTGCCATTGAGATTCTTGACATAGCTATAGAATGCTTTGTGGTTGCCCTTAGAATCAATAGTGATTTTGTTTTCGTAGCTAGTTTTGGAGGATTTTATAAGGGATCTCAGCTTCTTAATGAGGCTGACCAGGGAGTTCCTCCACTCATGGGATTTGACTCTGTCTTGCAACAGTTTCTTCCTTCTATTGTAGAGTTTGTTTATGGCAGGGGACCACCAGATTGGCTTCCTTTTTTTGGAGGATAGCACGATCCATGCACTCGTGTAAGTGCTTATAGAGTGCATTTGTGTAGGATTCAGCAGTCGTAACTGTATTGTCCATCTGCATGGGTTTCATGAAGTTCGCCACTTCTGTCTTAAGAAGCATGAAGTTGGCTTTGGAAAATTTTTTTACCATTACATTTCAATGTAGTTGTCACATTTTTAAGTGAGACCATGACAGCATTCTGTATTTTTTTTCTTTTGGGTTATAGACTATGTGCTGTGATTAGAGGCACTTATTTTCTTTTGGGTTCACATTTCAAGTTAAAAAAATGCATGCTCTTTAAGGGTTCAGATATTTTAAGTTAAAGTTTTAAGCAGATTAACATAGTCAGTGGGCTACATCTAGGATAACAGGTTCAGGACAAGGGCATATGGAAAAGTTACTGAATCATGAAGAATTGGTTATTAATAAACATTCACCTCACAAAACTGAGTCAGGCCTTCACATTAGTAATTTGAATTTATTTTTCTGCACAACCAGTGTGAGTTTGAATAGTTTGAAGGAGACAGGAGGTTGCATCAGAGTTAGCAGTCAGAGGGATGAATGCAGATTTACCAAAACCATAAGCCCACTTCTTGATGGTGACTACGTAATTAAGTTTACGTTATAAACTGATTATAAGAAATTATCTTCATTATGCACCAAAACATGTTTAAATCTTAATGGGACTGAATTAATACAAATTTTTGAGATTCTTTAGTCCATTAACCATTGTTGCTATTTTTTGAGACTGCTAAGTTCATTACAGCCATGGTTACCCATATGACTTAATACATACACAAGAATATTACATAAGTTATTATTGCTCTGATAAACTTTGAACAATAATTAAAAAAGATAACCTGCTCTGATTGGGACCACTCAGATTATGGGTTGCTATCAAGGGCAGGGTTTGCTTGTGTTTAAAGTTATCTGTCGCTATATAAATAGCAAAAGCCTATGCTTTTCATACTTTAAAAGTATTGCAGTGTAGTCATTACTTGATGCCAGAACTGAAAATATTATGTTCTAACTTGTATGTAATGCCATTAGCTAAATGCATTATGTTAAAAGTTGTTAAATCAAAGTACACACACACACACACACACACACACACACACACACACACACACACACACACACACACACACACACACACACACACACTCGCTCACTCACTCACTCACTCACTCACTCACTCACTCACTCACTCACTCACTCACTCACTCACTCACTCACTCACTCTGTCTCTCTCAATAACTCTCACTGTTTATTCAAAGTATACTGTTTGCAAAGAAATGTTGCTTCTGTGTTTATCTTTCACTTTTAATACCTACTTCAGTCTGGCAAGTTGCAGTGTATTGTTTTCTGTGGTAACAACTACTGACTTATATCCAGTACTTGCGTGTTACAAAATCAAAGAAATGTTCTATCTGTAAGCACTGTATTGCTTTCAGTGGAAACACTGACATGAATCTTGTTGATGTCTACAAATGTGCATGTGGTATGCGCACGCACATACACGTGTGTGTGTGTGTTTGTGTGTGTGTGTGTGTGTTTGTATACATGACTGCCTCAGCACAAAAGTGGGCATGGAAATAGACATATATTTATGCACGCATACATACACTTTGGTTTAACAGTTGGAATAACTAAATGTTATAATTAAAGTACAGTAATCATAATATGTACAATGCTAAAAATAGGTATAACACATTTTGAACTGAGAGCTCTTTCCTCTAACTGAGCTCTCTCATCCCCACCACAGTTTTGTACTAGGCCAGCAGTTCTGCTATCACTGTGCCAATCATCTGGTCACTCTCTCAATTCCCTATACCCTTAGTCATGAACAAGACCCCAAGATACTTAAACTCCTCTGTCCAAGATAGCTGCTCTCCCTTCACTTGGTGACAGTTGCTGGGATACAAAACTCGAGTCCACCCTGCTCAGCTCACTATGTCTGTCACTGGAATGAGTGTTCCACAAAATGATGGTGATGATGACAAAGATGATAATTATGGCATTTTAATTCCATATAGCTACTGCTTTCCCCAAAAAAATAGATAGCAAAAAAAAAAAAAGAAATGTTTTCTACTTACAGACATTGTATTAATTTCATCATGAACACTGAGATGAACCTTTCGGTATCTGTTACAGCGTATATGAACATTTGGGTGTGTTTTTGTGTGGTGCATGTGTGAATGTGTGCATGTTTGTATGCCAGGTGTGTTATTTGATTTGACACTCGAAGCAACTATTACTAAAATCTATGAATAAAATAAAACAAAACTTAAGAAAACAGACATTACCTCAAAATGTGCAGGGATCTGTTCCTCATTATATGTCTGTCTTTCAAAATGCTAGGTCATACAGACTATACCTTTATATGAATACTATCTGACAACTAATAATCTAATTACCCTTTAAAGCAGTAATTAATCTGAAAAGATAGCTCTTAAAATGTGTCTTTAGAGCAACAAGTAGTGCCTCAAATTCAAGGCTTATATTTGTTCTTTGAACTGCAACAGTTTCTTCCTTCTGTTGTAGAGTTTGTTTATGGCAGGGGACCACCAGATTGGCTTCCTTTTTTTGGAGAATAGCGTCTTGATTCTGTTTGGGATAACATGATCCTTGCACTCGTGTAAGTGCTTATAGAGTGCATTTGTGTAGGATTCAGCAGTCATAACTGTATTGTCCATCTGCATGGATGTCATGAAGTTCGTCAATTCTGTCTTAAGAAGCATGAAATTGGCTTTGCAGAAATATTTTACCATTACATTTCAATGTAGTTGTCACATTTTTAAGTGAGACCATGACAGCATTCTTTTTTTTTTTTTTTTCTTTTGGCTTATAGACTACGTGACGTTGTCCTGTTCGATTCTCATCTAGAGCATCTTCTGTGTGGAGACATGCGTGAATGGGCGTACCTTCATTGAAGGTTGTGCGTCAGGGCCGGCAACTCAGCATGTAACAATCTACTGCCAATCATTAGCGGACCGGAGTTCCGCTGTGGCGACCCCTAACCGGGAAAAGCCGAAAGACACAACAACTATGTGCTGTGATTAGAGGCACTTATTTTCTTTTGGGTTCACATTTCAAGTTAAAACATTGCATGCTCTTTAAGGGTTCAGATATTTTAAGTCAAAGTTTTAAGCAGATTAACTTAGTCAGTGGGCTACATCTGGGATAACAATTTCGGGACAAGGGCATAATGAAAAGTTACTGAATCATAAAGAATTGGTTATTAATAAACATTCACCTCACAAAACTGAGTCAGGCGTTCACATTAGTAATTTGAATTTCTTTTTCTGCACAACCAGTGTGAGTTTGAATGGTTTGAAGGAGACAGGAGGTTGCATCAGTGTTAGCAGTCAGAGGAATGAATGCAGATTTACCGAAACCATAAGCCCACTTCTTGATGGTGACTATGTAATTAAGTTTATGTTATAAACTGATTATAAGAAATTATCTTCAGTATGTATCAAAACATGTTTAAATATTAATGGGACTGAATTAATCCTAATTTTGAGATTCTTTAGTCCATTACAATCATTGTTGCTATTTTCTGAGACTGTTAAGTTCATTACAGCCATGGTTACCCATATGACTTATTACGTACACAGGAATATTACATAAGTTATTATTGCTCTGATAAACTTTGAAGAATAATTAAAAAAAGATAACCTGCTCTGATTGGGACCACTCAGATTATGGGTTGCTATCAAGTGCAGGGTTTGCTTGTGTTTAAAGTTATCTGTCGCTATATAAATAGCAAAAGCCTATACTTTTCATACTTTGAAAGTATTGCAGTGTAGTCATTACTTGATGCCAGAACTGAAAATATTATGTTCTAACTTGTATGTAATGCCATTAGCTAAATGCATTATGTTAAAAGTTGTTAAATCAAAGTACACACACACACACACACACACACACACACACACACACACACACACACACACACACACACACTCACTCACTCACTCACTCACTCACTCACTCACTCACTCACTCACTCACTCACTCACTCACTCTGTCTCTCTCAATAACTCTCAGTGTTTATTCAAAGTATACTGTTTGCAAAGAAATGTTGCTTCTGTGTTTATCTTTCACTTTTAATACCTACTTCAGTCTGGCAAGTTGCAGTGTATTGTTTTCTGTGATAGCAATAACTACTGGCTTATATCCAGTACTTGCTTTGTACAAAATCAAAGAAATGTTCTGTCTGTAAGCACTGTATTAGTTTCAGTGGAAACACTGACATGAATCTTGTTGATGTCTACAAATGTGCATGTGGTATGCGCATGCGCATACACTCGCGTGCCCGCACGTGTGTGTGTGTGTGTGTGTGTGTGTGTGTGTGTGTGTGTGTGTGTGTGTGTGTGTGTGTGTGTGTGTGTGTTTTTGTATGCATGACTGCCTCAGCACAAAAGTGGGCATGGAAATAGACATATATTTATGCACGCATACATACACTTTGGTTTAACAGTTGGAATAACTAAATGTTATAATTCAAGTACAGTCATCATAATATGTACAATGCTAAAAATAGGTATAACACATTTTGAACTGAGAGCTCTTTCCTCTAACTGAGCTCTCTCATCCCCACCACAGTTTTGTACTAGGCCAGCAGTTCTGCTATCACTGTGCCAATCATCTGGTCACTCTCTCAATTCCCTATACTTTTAGTCATGAACAAGACCCCAAGATACTTAAACTCCTATGTCCAAGATAGCTACTCTCCCTTTACTTGGTGACAGTTGCTGGGATACAAAACTCGAGTCCACCCTGTTCAGCTCACTATGTCTGTCACTGGAATGAGTGTTCCACAAAATGATGGTGATGATGACAAAGATGATAATTATGGCATTTTAATTCCATATAGCTACTGCTTTCCCCCAAAAAATAGATAGCAAAAAAAAAAAACACAGAAATGTTTTCTATTTACAGACACTATTAATTTCTTCATGAACACTGAGATGAACCTTTCAGCATCTATTACAGTGTATATGAACATTTGAGTGTGTTTCTGTGTGGTGCATGTGTGAATGTGTGCATGTTTGTATGCCAGGTGTGTTTGTTATTTGATTTGACACTCGAAGCAGCTATTACTAAAATCTATGAATAAAATAAAACAAAACTTAAGAAAACAGACATTACTTCAAAATGTGCAGTGATCTGTTCCTCATTATGTCTGTCTTTCAAAATGCTAGGTCATACAGACTATACCTTTATATGAATACTATCTGACTACTAATAATCTAATTACCATTTAAAGCAGTAATTGATCTGAAAAGATAGCTCTTAAAATGTGTCTTTAGAGCAACAACAAGTAGTACCTCCAATTCAAGGCTTACATTTGTTCTTTGAACTCCGCTGCACTTTTTCTATAATAATTCAGCAATCCTACTGTATTTTCCTGTGAATAGCTCTATGCCTGTATAAAAACTCAAAAAAATCCCCTCTAATTTCATTGGGTAATTCTACCTATAAATATAGCAAAACCCTTCCAATTTTATTGTATTGTTGTAATACATTACGGCTAGGTACAGGAAAGTCTTTTTTACATGTAGTTGGGGTGCAGTTCCCATAAACAACTTCTACCCACAAATACTGGACCATTTGTTTTTTAAGTATAGTGAATAGAAATGTGCCCCCGATCAGATACAGCCATCTTGTTCAGTCTGCTAATTTCAGCTGTATCAAAACACATATATATGACTTTTGAATATAATATTTTGGAAATTCTCACTGGAGATTCTAGCTATGTCTGTTTAAAGGAATATTGAATTTGCTGCATTCCCCTTCTCAAGTATTATTAAGTCACTAACCACTACTAAGGTGCAAGAAATAGTATAGCCCTCAATCCCTTACCCCCAGAATCTGGGGCAAATTTAGAAATAATCAGGGACACTTTTTAAAACGTTAGTACTCTTAACTTGAGAAGTTGACAGAATATGAGAGTAGGAATTAGCATGCATTTTCTGAAGGAAAACAGTCTGTAATTACTGTCATTATTCATGAAATGTAATCCAACCTTTCATTCAGTATTGTAGTTTTAGGAGGGACAAAGCAAGATTTTGAGCCAAAATCTGGGACGTCCCTGAAAGTCAGAGACAGTCTAAGAGGTATGGTGGACAGTGGAAGGGAACGGCTAGGGAGTACTGACATAGGAGTACAGAAGTGGATGATACAGGACAGTTGTACTGTGGCAAACTCTGAGTTGCATGTACCTTGAAATGACAGTCTGACTGCATTTCAGTTATCATGGCCACATTTCCTTATTTTACATAAAAGCAAATTATACAGTGCCAGAGTGAACTGAAACTACAATGGCATATCTGCCACCTGTTCCAGCTCTTGGTCTTAAAAGTAATCTTGCTGAAAGCTGGAAGTTGTAGATAAAAAGTGTCCACATTTCTCCATGTACACACATGTATATTTCCCACATTTCTCCATGTACACATGTATATTTCCACTGGACATTTTAAGCTATGGTACTGTTATTGTTGTAATGCAGCCATTATCTCACTTTCATTTTACTTGTATTATAACTTATTAACATTTGTAGCTATTTTTCTAAAACCTCTGTAAACCCTTGTAAAAGTATACAGATAAAGAGCATACTAGTTTATCAGTTTAAGCAATGAGGGGGGGGGCTTTTAGATAGTTACGAGGCTTGCAGTCCAGGGGGCATTGAGGAGCCTAGTTCAAATTCCCAGTTGCCCCTAAGCACTGTTTGGTTATATGACTTGCATAAGGTCAAACTGTAGGCAGATAAGGGCTGAGGGAATTGAATAGTGTACCACAGGAACTACAGCTTACAGCCTTGACCCTCTGTGCCAACTGCTAGACTCAGAATTTCCTTCTGAGACAATATGGAATGAGGTTACTTCTACAAATAATGCAAAGACAAATATGTTGCATGATTGGTGACTTCTGCACTGTTACTGTTTTAGCAGAGATTCAGAGACTATGATGGTTGGGTTTATGGGACCCTTAGACAGAAGGTTCTAGGATTGTTATGCATTAAAACATTTTCTGTTTGACAAACACAATGACTGCCAATTTTGTATGCTTGCCAAGCATGTTTATGTTTTGTTATGGGAGAACTATACCTTCCATCTATTCAATGCTGTTGAGCTATGTCTGATTTTTGAAGTGACCCTATGAACAGACAATGTCACCCGTACAGTTTATTAGGCAAGTAGGGAATGGCAGTAGAATGCCAGACATATTTTTTCTATATCACACACACACACACACACACACACACACACACACACACACACACACACACACACACACACACACACACACACACACACACTTGGACAATTTAGAGTCATCAACCTTCCTATTGCATGCCATTGGGATGTGGGAGGAAACTGAAGCACCTGAAAAAAACATGCAAACACAAGTAGGACATGCAGACTCTGAACAGAAAGCATCCCAGCTGAGAACTGAGCTGGTGAACCTCTTTCTGTACGGTGACAATGCTACGCATTCTGCCACTGCACCACCTGACATATATTGCACCTGATACTTTACTAAGCATATATTTCTTCAGTCAGGGACAGTTTTCATTTGCCACTTTCTTAATAAAGGAGTTCTTCAAACTATCATTCTTAAAACCATATGTGACACCCTGACACCTTAAATAAAATCCCGAGAGAAAATAAGTAGAGTATCCTGACTTCAGTGTGCAACATCAAAAAAGTCACTTTATACTAAACAAGGGAAGCAAAATATATTGAATGATATTGGGTACAGAGCAGCTAGAAAACAACTTATTATATGGTGTTGTGTAGACATTCATGTTTCATCGTGTCAATATATTTATTTATTACTATTTGATGAGTGGGTAAGTGGCCTGGTTAGTTGACTGTATTATTAAATCTTCCTTTTATCATCTTAGAAATATCACCCAGATTGAACAGCTGCTTTCTGTAGTTACCACACTGTAGTCTTCTTTCATTTAAACTGCTATAATGCCCTTTACTTTGGGCTGTATAGTGGGGAAATCTGCTGCCTGTATCTTCTGCAGAACACTGCAGCATGGCTTTTAACAGAAACCAACCAATATTCACCTTAGACACCTTTATAGTGGTGTCTACAATAGTACATAGTTGCCTTCTATCTTGTTCTGTATGATACTAGTGCATTATTAGACATCTAGATCTCTTCATTTCATAGGTTCATAGGTAGGTACTAGGGTATCGGCCCAAGTGCCTAAGTAAGCCTAGCCAACAAGTTTCCCTGGCTTACGCCACTCATTTGGTGGGTAAAGGGCTGTAGTGATTTCAAGGTTCCACTTTTCCTGCTGTGTTTCTTGACCATAACATTTTTCACATTATTTGTTGTGGTTTGAGGGTTTGATGGAACAGTGTTAGATGTCCCTAAAGTCTTATTCTTTTCAGAAAGCCTAATTTTTGTCTAACCCGTTTTAAAATTGCTTACTTTACTTTTATCAGGCTTTTAGGACATTTTGTTTTTCTTATGATTTGACTGGTGTTATTGTGAATTAATTGACACAGCAGGCCAGTGTTAGATGTGTCATTTATATTATGTGAGTTTTATTGTTTATTTAAGAGTAATTTTTACTGTAACAAGCCTAGGCATATTGCTGAAAATAAACTTGATTTGAGTTTGATTTTACTTTGCACTCTGGTAATCAGTTTGAGACCTTCTTAAGTGAACAAAATAGTATAAATATAAAATCTATATTCACAGTAATACACAAATCTTTCAAGGTACAGTGTAAGTCTGGGACAGTCTCTGATGTGTCTTACTCCAAAAATTCCTGATAAAAGAGAAAATGTATTCAATAGTTCATCATTACTGCTAAGTGTGCGACTCTAAAATGTCAAACAGATATCTTAGCTCCAATTATGCAGCACTGAAAATCCCCAGATTTCCTTGAAGAAGCAGCTTTTGTCGCCTTGCAGATATAGCAGGATTATGCTAAACAGTTGTCCACAGTTATGTCACTTGGAGCTTTCTTTCACTGAAAAAACAAGGCGTGAGTGATGACACATCACTTTTTTTTTATTTCTAAAGCACTTTATACAGACCAGACAAACTTGAAGGAAACAAAGGTGGAAAACCTTTGAAAAGAAAAAGTTTTCATTTTTATTCATTATTTACAAAGATTTCTCCACACTTTCATTACACGTCAGCCACCAAAAGAATCAATACATGCCGGCCACCAAAAGAACCATGTTTAAAAATAAGCTGTCAGTAAATACAGGCCTTTACCTAGCTGTATATCCTAAATGGCAAACTTAAACAAATAAGGGGTGAAGGTGGACAGAATTCAAAATAAAGTGACTGCTCCACACATAAAAGTGTTTATTAATGTCAACATTTTATTTATTTTATAAGTTAAATAAACTTCAGAAAATGATTCTAGTTTGTAATGTTAACAATGTCAAGAGTTTAACTGATCCAATGAGCAGAAAATATTAGGGCCATACGTGGAATACACTCTAAGACTAGGAAGTAAGTTTGCTGAAATGGGTGACTTAAAAACCTGTAGAAACTTGACAAAACAGAGTATGAACCAAGAGAAAGAACTGCAGAGAGTTGGGAAACAAAGGTATTGAAACTGTTTTCCAGAGTTTAGAAATGTTGAAAGAATATCAGAAAAAATGCAGAAGCTCTATCTTTTCTTGGCTGGTGTTGATATAGAGGTGAAGTTCAGCTGTGCATTAATGAGGAGATATTGGGTGATAGTCATAGTCCATTATGTAGGTGTGCAGTGCATACTTGCATAAGTTGCAGACACGCGCATGTGATTTGTGATTCATTGACATATGCTGCGCATATTTGCATATCTCAAAAGGTGGGAGAGACAGCTACACGAAATAAATGTATAATGATATTTAAATGAGATGTATGTAAATCTTGTTCTTTTAGTCTGGTAATACAGTATCTTTCCTGCCTTTTGTGATTCAAAGTTGCATTTTGCTATGCAACTGCATGTTGTACGTACATAACAAAAAGGCAACCACTGCCATTTCTGGTCACTTTGTAAGTGGGGATACTTGGTTTGGCTGAGAATCTGGTTGCTTCTTGCTCTGAGGTGTTTGTTTCCTTTATGCTGCAAGCTGGTGCTCATTGACCACAAATGAGGTATTATAGGTAATGATACATTATAATTTTGATGAGTAGGGGTTCTTTAACACTTTACAGTGGACAAGAGTGTTATAAGGGTTTTGATGAACTTAAACGGCCCACAAACTAATCCTGAGTATTTTTGTGAATACCAAGGTATATATAACCCTTATTATACTTACCAAGGATACCTTTCAAAGACTTATGTGGGACATATTGGGTAGTGCTCAGGCTTCTGCCTCAAGGATACTACATCAGGTCCACAATGTTATCCTAGCCCATGTGGATGAGCATATCTATTTCCCACTGTCACCACAGGGCAGTCACTACCATGCATGCATCCTTTGGTCTGGCATGTCTTCTTGAGGAGCTTTGTGTGATAAATTGCACCCATATGGTTATCAGGGCACCACCTGGGCCACAGAAGCTGAGGCACCTTAATAGGAAGAGCTACAGTTTTCTCACCTGCCAGGTATTGTGCAATGTGCATGGCTGTATCACCAACGTACCAGGCCATCATTGTGGCAGTACCCATGATTTCCTTATATGGCACACAAGTTCACTATACTGCCACCTCCTACATGGTAGGACATCTCATGGAAGACCTTGTTGGTAAGTGTGCAATAAACATGCTTGTGGCCCCAGAGCTATTGATCTATATATTGCCTATGGATTAATGACTGACCTGCCTGTCTTCATCTATCCCCCATTTTGTTTTTCAGGCAATGCAGGGTACACACTTGAACCTTGGCTAATGACAGTAGTCTATAATCTACAGGGAGGTACAGAAGAATGCAATAACATGGCCCTGTACCAGAGATGGATAGTCACAGTAAATGAGTGTTCTGTCTGCATAAAGGCCAATCCACTGTTTGGGCAAGTCTGAGGCCCTTTTGTATGACCCTGATACTGTGTGTGGAATGTTTACTACCTGTTACAGTCTGCACTAGTGACTGATCAAACAACTAGTGGTAGTACAGCTTCATTCATTGCTTCTTGCATAAAAGACAATTGCAAGTGTGGCTAGCTGAAGGCAGCAGCATGGTACCACCTCAAGCAGACTTCTACACATGGGCACCATACCACTCAACTGTCCAGAATTTTGCAGAATGTCCAGGTTTTTGCCTAATATTTTTGTCTGCTCCTCATAAAATAACAACTTCAACACTTTGAAATGTCTGTCTTCAGTTAATGTAACTCTTCTCCCTCTCAGTGTTATGTATCCTCAGCTACAAGATGAAATTTAAAGAAAAGAAAGCCTAATTCTAATTGTATATCAACATGTATATATAGTACCTGGATGTAAATCACTTTTATTTTTATTTTATTTATTTTATTTTCTTTCACATTTGTTAACCGGGATGGTCCATTTTCAGCAGAGGCCTGGGCAAAAGAGCTCCACAGTAAGTAAAATTTTACACAATATGTTAAAATACAGTATACAGCAGAAGACATAACAAGACCCATACATATATATATATATATATATATATATATATATATATATACACACAAACACACATACACACACAGGAAAAAATAGTTACACATGGTTAATAACAGAATAAGTATACAAATTCAATCAGAATTAGAAGACCTAGACTGTAATATATATTACAGTAGGTATATTAGGAAGTGAGGTATATAAGTGGAATAATTTGAGGACTTATGTAATACATGGGCATAACCACTTATTCTTTAAGTGTGTTCTAAGTGAGTTTTTAAAGTGAGAAGAGGTAGGGAGAGAAATCAGAGCAGGAGGGAGATTATTCCAGGTTCTACCTATGGAGTGGGAGAACAGTGCTTTTCCTGCAGTATTGTTAGCCCTAGAGATACAGAGGAGGGGTTTCTCGGAAGATCAGAAAGGATGATTTGTATTATAGTGGGTAAGAAGTTTGCCTAGGGTAGGGTTTTTTTCTGGATGTGTTACCACATTGTAGGCAATGACTAATTGGTGATAGGTTAGTAGATGGGGAAGTTCCAGGCATTGCAGTTCCCTTAGAGCCTGGCAATGGTGGGTTCTAAAGGTGGAGTTGTTTGCAAACTTGGCGATTTTATCATAACATGATTCGAGTATGGCAAGGTCAAGTTTTCGAAGCTGGGTAAGAATTGGAGCAGCATACATTAGGGTAGACAAGAGGTGAGTTTGGGCTAGGTAATCCATGCATGTTTCGAGAGGGATTTCCTGTGCCTATATAGTGTTCCCATTTTTTTATGAACTTTTTTGATAGTTTGTGAAATGTGGATGTCAAAGTGTAGATTTTTATAAATTTTAATGCCTAGGAGTTTAGTATGGTCAGAGGGAGAGATAATAGTGCCATTTTTGCAGGAAATAGTGAAGGATAGAGGGGTGGGAATGGATTTGTTGGGGGTAGAAAGTAGTAATTTGGTTTTGTTATGGTTTAGGATAAGTTGGATCTGAGTGATCCAACGTTCCACAGAGCTAAAGGATTCCTGGATGAGTTGTTGTAGGGTGGGAAGTGATGGAGATGAACAAATAAGAGTTGAATTGTCCGCATATTGTATAAGTGAAGCATGCTGTGTGGTGGTATGGAGATTATTGGTAAATATGAAGAAAAGAAGTGGGCCTAATACAGAGCCTTGTGGTACACCTATGGTAGTTGGGATAAGAGGGATAGTACACTTTGCCATTGGACATATTGTTGCCTATTTGACAGAAAGCTTTTAAACCAGGCTATAGCAGAAGGGGCAAAGGATAGGGATGTCAGGGTGTCTAGTAGTAAGGAATGTGAAACCATGTCAAATACTTTGGAGAGGTCTAGAAATATTGCAGATACAAAGTTATTATTATTTCTATGTTGGTTGATCAGACTGGTGAAAGAGACCAGAGTGGTGGTTGTGCTATGGTGTTGTCGGAAGCCATGCTGTGTGGGGGAGAGGAGATGGTGTGAGTTTAGGAACTGTGTTACCTGAGAATGTATACATTTCTCTAGTATTTTAGATAAGGGGAGTAGAATGGCAATGGGATGATAATTTGAGTATTCTTACGATCTTCCGCCTCTATGTACTGGAATAATGTATGATACCTTCCATAGCTGTGGGACATGTGCTTCTTGTACGGAGCGACTGATAAGAATAGAAATAGGGTAGGATAAGGATTCAGCAGCTATTTTTAGGAAGTTGGCTGGTAGATTGTCAGTGGCAAGGGTGGTAGGTTTCAGTTTTAGGAGGTGTTTTTTAATTGTTGAGGTGGGAATGGGTGAGAGCGTAAAGGATGGGATGTTGTCAGGGCATTTGGTTGGGTTATATGTAGGGCTGTTTTTGGATAGTTGGGAGGATAGTAATAAGATGGATTCTGTAAAGTGGTGATTGAATTGGGAGGCAATGTCCTTGTTGTCATTCATGGAGTTAGGAGTGGGAGTGGTAGTTTTGCCTGGTTTTATGAGAGAGTTAATGGCATGCCAAAACTTTTGGGGATCTTTTGAATGTTTGTTTTGGATACTGAGGAAGTAATTTTGTCTATCGAGTTTAGTTTGATTTCTAAGTTGTAGGTAACTTTGTTTGGCTAGGCTAGTATTATATTTCTTCCAAATTCTCCAAGCTTTATCCCTTGACTTTAGAAGGGCTCTAGTTTACCTAGTTAGCCATGGTGCATAGTTTGACTCTTATTTTCCTAATTGGTGCGAGTCTATCAAGGATACTGATGAAAATATTGTTGAAGTAGTCAATGGCTTGGTCTAGATTTAGGGTTTGTAGTGGTTTCCAGTTACTATGTTTTAGAATACTGTTTAGCTGTTGTATATTTAGTTTACAATCATCTCTGACTTGTCTAAAAGCAATGGGTTTGGCTATGTTGGTACATTTCCATAGGAGGAAGATGGGGAGATGGTCACTAAGACCATCAGGAAGGCATCCTGTCAGATAGTTTTGTTTGGGGCAGTTAACTAGTGCCCAATCTAGAATAGACGGTTTGTGGCGATTTTTTCAATTCTAGTGGGTTCTTGGATAAGTTGGGTAAAACTGTAAAGATTAATATGGTTAGTGGTGTTGTTAGAGGTACAGGCTGACCAATCAGTGTTTAGGTCACCTAATAAGATGGTTTCTTGGGGAGATAATCTGTGGCCCATTGTAACATTTCTTCAATGATGGGAAAGTTATTACCTGGGGGAATATAACAGCAGAGAATGAAGATAGTTTTGTGTAATTTATGCTTAGGGTTGAACCTAAGGTTTTGGAATTTTGAAATTTAGGTATGGGGGTTTGTAGAGGTTTGATGTTAATTGTATTTCTGTAGAGGATTTCTATAATGTTACTTACTAGTAACTTGAAACTGTTAACAGTCATTATGTAACTTTATCTCATCAATTTACATATAATATGTGGAGCTTTTCACCCCGGGCCTCCACTGAAAATGGGCATTCCTAGGCCCAGCGGGCAGGGGCGGCTCGTGCTATTGAAATGCAGCCCCCCCAGCTGTAAAAGAAAGAAAGAAAATGAAAAAATACGAAGAAAGAAAATAAAACAAAAACGGACAAAAATCACGAACCTTTGCGCATGCGCACTCGCGGCATTTCTGACTCAGACTGCTGCTGAACCAGCATGCACAGAGCTCCAGACTGATTTAGCAGCAGTCCGGATTAGAAACACAGCAGTCAAGAGCATCCCAGAAGTCTATGCAGTTAGTTATAACCACATAGACTGAGAAAGGGATCAGACTGCAACGTCAGGGATGCAGGAAGGAAGGACTTATCAGGGACGTACTTTGGAGCAATACAGCAACGAAGGACTTCACCACAAGATCGGGGACTAATCCATTTTCTGTTTGCTCTTCTGCCACTTTTTACAATGCATTCAGAATACTTTTTGGTAATCTAGTATTCTTTCCATTTATTTGTAATTAATTTGAACTTCGGGTTCATTGCAAAATTTCTGTTTGCACTAGTTTGCAATTCTGCTGATTCTGGTGTAAATTGCTTTGATTGCTGCAATGCTTGTTGCAATAATTGTGGTCCCTGCTGTTGTGTCTGCAGTCAGTGAAATTAAGAATATGATGTAAAAAGGAAACAAGCTTGGTGTTCCTGTACTTAAAAGGCAGGTTTCTTCACATCTGCATTGGTGAAACATATGCCTCACCAGTAGTCCAAGCCTTGTAATGAATTTTAAATGTGCCTATTGCCATACTGTGGCATCTCACAGAGATGTGCTTTTTTCTGATATATTCTAGGAGATTTCATTTTCCTGCTTCTGTAAAATTTACACTTTTGAATGTGTTCATCCATATGATTATGTTGTGCGTGCTAATGCAATGGTGGAGAACATTTTTCTAGATTACGTTGTGAAGAGATAAGCATTTTGCTGGCTTTATGGATGTTAGAGCTTAATGTATTAAATGACACGAGTCATTATGCTTTTACAGAATGGGAGAATGTGTTTTTCCCTGAATAATTTAAAGGTTTCAGAAATAATGTTAATTTTATCTCCACTTGTTTCATGTGTGCATTTTTTGTGATTTACTTTGGTTTTGACTGTATTTTTAAAGCAGACATGTCTTAAGTGATACATTATTGTAATTAATTGAATCATAATTTAGAATCACCCTAGTACTCAGGATGCTAAATAGGACAAAAGCAAATACAATTGTGACAAAACTGGAGTTAAGATAAGACTGCAGAGCCTTGGTTGTTGAACTTCAATATAGAAACATTTGTAGTTCATTAAAAAGATTATACTTATGTGGAAAAGATAATGACAAAGTTGAGAGACATTAAAAGAATGGATTATGCTGTGTAGGAGGAAGTGATCAAGGATAAGTTAGGAGGCTGGGAACAAATCAATAGAAAAGAAGTTAAGGGATGGGTAAGTGATGGAGTCCTCATGGCTATGGACAAGGGAGCAAAGAAGAGACATATATCCATATATTTATCTGTATCTATCTATCTATCTATCTATCTATCTATCTATCTATCTATCTATCTATCTATCTATCTCTCTATCTCTATCTATCTATCTATCTATCTATCTATCTATCTATCTATCTATCCACAATTCCTTTTTCCCTTTTTGCATAGGGGGTCAGGGTGTCACTTCAACAGGGACAGTCATCAAGATCTAAGGTTTACACTACCAGGTGGCTAACCCGGGCATGGCTGTTCTTTCATACCACACACTTGCATGCATGCTAACACCTATGGCCAATTTATAGTGCCCAGTCCAGATACCACATGTCTTTGGAATGTGGATGGAAATCGGAGCACCAGAAAGAAACCCACAAAAACACAGGGAGGGCATGCAGACTCCACACAGAAGGTACCCCAGCCAAGAATGGAATGTGGGATCCTCTTGCTGTGAGGCAACAACATTATCTGCTGTGCCACTGGAGCAAAGAAGAGACAGTATAGCAAAAGAAGTGACAAAAGTCAGTGTGGCTAAACTGGTTATAAGAACTAGCATTAGGGCATAAGATAAGCCCTACAGGAGGTGGAAAGGAGCTAAGGGGTGGTGGGAGGGACACAGTACAGAAAAGATAGGGGAAAAACAAATATGGGAAGAGAAGCATAGAATTGTTGTTTTGTTGCACTTTACATCGTTCGCAATTGTGAAGTCTGAAATGGATTTAAAAGGGGACATTTTTAGTAATGCGTTGGAGGCTAAGTAATTATTTTGGCAATGGCATTTGCTGCCATTATTCCACTTTGTATAAATGGCACAGTTAGATTAAAGAGTATTTAAGAAAGTTAAAATGATTTTTGCCTGTGTTTTTCTGATCACACCGTAGTGCATACTTGGAGCGATTTAAAAAGTGGAGAGTTTGACGTTAACTTTTTCTCTGATAATGTTCATGAATAGAAAGATCAAAAGCACTCAAATAGCCAGTGTGTTTGGTGCTGCTGCAACAATATTTATTTATTTGTGTTTGTTTGTCTTTACTTTATCCCATGACATCCAATGTCCACATTCGTTTATTGATTCATGCAAGTCTATTATATTATCTTTCTAAGTTTATAAGAGCAATATTTAAAAACTGTCCTTATTTTTGGGCCTTTGTCCCACTTCTATGCATGGCTTTGTCCAGATTTCTTGCTCTGAGGTTGAGAGGTATGACAAATGTGTCAGGGCCATCACAGTCAGCTAGAGACATTTCAAATTGTGACATACTTGTTACACCCCACTCCCTCATGTAGTGACTCTGGATTTGTCCAAGCAAGGCAAGGAGCAGTTATGCAGCGCAAGTACGACAGTGGCTTTTCATCTGTCCTTGATTTTGCAGAATGTTCTGGTTTTCTGTTATATTTTTATACTGTTGATTTATGCTTCTTATTATCCAGAAAATGCATGCTGTCGCAGTGCCTTGTTGCTTTGTGTTTAAGTAGCAATGCTTTAATGACCATCGGGTAAGCTTGCCTGAGATTGTAAGATGCACGTGACCTTTAATAAGCATACTGTTAAATAATTACCAACACTGAAAGCCTTTTTGTTGTTGCCATGCAGAGAATATTTACATAACTAGATAATGTACAAGCCTTAGGTATTGAAATGCATTTGACAATATTGGTAATAAAGGTCAGGATTACAGTATTTTCAGAAGCTCATTACATTTGTTGGAGATTTGCAGTCATCTTTGCAGGCTTT
Organism: Protopterus annectens; assembly: GCF_019279795.1. Classification (NCBI taxonomy): domain Eukaryota; kingdom Metazoa; phylum Chordata; order Ceratodontiformes; family Protopteridae; genus Protopterus; species Protopterus annectens. The sequence goes on from NC_056730.1 coordinate 952,708,845, forward strand.
ACCCGTAAACTAAACAGAATGCCAATCTATCATGTGTGGTCCATAACCTGTGCAGTAATCCTTTAAGCAATTTATCATGAGCTTGTTTCTTGTTTGCTGTTCATTTTTTTTACTTTGATCATGTTTTCCCCATGAAACAAGTAGATAGTTGTTTTCAGGCAGCAGGTCTTTTTTGGATAAGAAACATTTTTACAAGTGGGGGTATCACAGAGATTTCTACTTTCAGCATGTTACTTGGTACTTTTATTAAGCTGAATATAAATTATAATTAGAACTGCAGTGCAAGGAGAAGCTTGTTTTTTTTAATACTTGATTTTGACTAGTATTCCAGTAATGTATTTAAAAAGTAATTTATTTTTTCATGCCTCACAACCTTTTTGTTTCCATCTAGATATTAAGTAAGCTGTCATGTAGCCAATGCATTGAAATATTTTTTTCTTCTGCACTTCATTTTGTCTTGACTGGACTCTCATAATGATGGTTTGGCACCCAGGGCAGCGTATTTAATTAAAGTTCCAGTTGTTGTGTTTTTTAGCATAGCTCCACCCCTTTCTAGTTGGCCACACATCTTCTCATTGGCCCCACCCATTCAGCTGTCTCCTGCAGCCCCCCTTTAATTTGAAGTCACCAGCCGCCACTGCCAGTGGGATATCCTGGAAAACAAATGCAAATAAAATAAATAATAAAAATAAAAAAATGTGGTTTTCTAGCATATCACTGAGGATTGATGTTAATAAATAATGATATGCATTTGAAAAATGCATGCTAATACAAATTCTGTTATTCTAGCAACTTTTTAAGTTTTTTGGGTGAATTTCCTTTCTCCCATCCAATCGTCAAGGTTCCTTTTGAAGAGGGCCAAAGAGGCACTCTGCTTGACATGTATGGGTAATCTATTCCAGAGTCTGGGGAGTCTCTGGGTCAGGAACCTATCCCTCCAGCATGTTTTGTTTATTGTGATGACAAGGTTTAGATCCCTGGAGCGTGTGGCTCTGAGGGATTGGGATTTCTTTAAGTGCAGCATGTCCAACAGCTCTGGGTTTGACATGGCCTTGTATGTTAAGCAGAGATGGTGATCTGAAAAGGGCAATTTTTTATAACTATTTGTTACCACCACATAAGTTCACTGGAGGACATTTTAAGCTTAGTCGATTCCCTTTTGGTGCTTGAATTAACATTTTCTGATTGGTCTTACCTATCCCATGGCTGATAATTGTACATTATCCCTCATGAGAATAACTCAGATCATACCATAGATAATTTGAGGGGACTCATGTAAGGGATGCAGCATCTAGGAACTGCCTCTATCCATTAGTGGCATGAGGGGCAATCCTGGAGTACATTTTCTATTACCCATCCTTAGATCCAAGTTGCATCTGAATATGGATAGATGAGCTTTGTTTTATTTTTATGGATAGTCTGTTCTGGAACAGTGGTAGCCTCTGTGATATATATCCATCTCTCCACAACATTTAGTTTAGATACCTGAACTGAGTATTTCTGATTGCATTTGACTTCCTGATGTTCATAAGTCCATCTATATTAGGTCGGGGGATGCCTTGTATGTCAGACATGTCACCTCTAAGCACTCTGTAGGATACTGAGTATAGTAATAAATCTTTGAGGTGGTCCATGCAAGACCTATTGTTTAGGACTTGTATCCTTTTAGTAAGGTATCTCTGAAGGTATTCCAATAACAGCTTTTCCATTTCATATCAGGTTTCTTCTGAAGAAAGAATACCAGGAAGACCTAGTTGAGCTAGCATACTTCCAAATGCAGAAGCTCTAGATATTAAATATTTAAAACTTTATAAATGCAGTTTTCTATTACACAGTACATTCTGCCACTCTGAACACCACATCATGTCAGCAACTTTAATAACATACCGAAAAAGATAGGGTGTAACATATAAAACTCCTCTCTCTAGATCTTCTGTGTACCACATGGCATTCATCACTGTAGCTAGCTCTCAGCATTAATGCTATACACACACACACACACACACACACACACACACACACACACACACACACACACACACACACACACACACACACACACACTCTGGCAACTGACTCATTGAATCAAGCACTGAGGACCAACATATCACAATGCGAGTCCAGATAAGAATTCATGTAAAGGTAAGAAGTGTGTGAATCACGGATTTGTTACAGTGGATGATGATACATTCCTTCTCCTAAGTCTAGGATACCACACGTGGCTTTTCTTCAAAGGTGGGCATCAGTACCTGACAGTACCACGTCACAAAATTCAGTTAAAAATATGTTACACGTGGTTAATCACTAAAATGGGGCAACACACAAATGTACTAAAATACATGTATCTTTGTTAACCTCTCCCTTGAAACACCTCTATATATAAATTATTTAAAATAAAATAAAGATAAGAAATTACAGAATTTCTACTTTAGCATTGTTATAGCGCAATACTGATTAAATATTGGCTCTAGTACTATTCCTGGAAAGCCTTAACTCAAATGAAATAAGCCTGTTCATTGTAATGCCCAAAAAGCGGAAACAATTCAGACATGCATCAAAAAACAGGTGTAGAAATAAAAAAACTACATTTTATGTAATGTTCCTAAAAAAATCTGTTAACTTTAACATCTTTACACAACAATTGTGCCAAGTCTGCTCATTATCCCAAATAAAAGGAAGTGGCCTCAGATGAAAAAAATCAAAAGCTACTAAAGTACAAAATCTGAAAGAACCAATACCAGTTTTATAATGTATTGAAAAAGTTACCCAGCCCAGCTTAAAAAGCAACACATATGATTTTTACTCAAAATTAGTATGCTCAATTGCTTCATACTTTAAGAATGCATTTTTTTCACCTCATTAAACTAAATTTATTAACCAAAGTGGAATGAGGGAAAATAAGTCATTACCCTTTACCACACCAATGTCACTTTGGACCATATGGAATGGAAGAAGACAGCACCATCCAAGAGAAAGAAACAGAGTTGTACAGCTCTTCCTCAGAACTTACAATAGCATAGTAACCAGTTTCTTTAGTGCATAAACTTAAAATGATGGTGCAATAAAAATCTCATGACAAAATAATACAAGTTACCTATTGTATCTAAATTCCATTTAAAAATCGGTCATTACAAACTAGGACAAATTACAGTAAGCACAAAAACAGCTGGACTTAATACTCATTACAAACACACAAATCATTAGACACAGCTTATAGAAAACAAACTCTCAAAGTAACTATACTTACAATCAACTTAATAACAAGCACTACAAACTGATGCAAACTTACAACTTAATGCAAAGCTCAATTAAAACAACCTGACTGCGTCCAGGAACAGGTTATCCACTGTTCAACAAGGAAGTTGTTTTGTAACTAATAATCATATTATACATCTCCTATACTGACACATGACAAAAATACGACTCTAAACTTTATTCAGCCTACACAACAAATTTGACTACATACACTTCCTATCATCAATGCAAAACAAATCCCTTTGGAATTACGTGGGGCAGATAACACGCTCGATCCTGACAGATATTCTCATCACAAACAAAAGATATCAAGAAGCGCTCAAGTTAAAGATATCAATCAAGGAAGCGAATAGAGGCATTTCTGTCATGCAAAGAGAATGTGGCTACACGGAACAACCCGCTACTTCCTAACACAACTTTAATAAATCAAGCCCAAACTCAGTGGACATAAAAATCGTAAATGCTCTAGTTTTCTCCAAAGAGGAAGACTTGGCTCCTAGTCCCCAGTGAGAGGAAAATGGAGCACTTCTTACCATCGATGACTCAGACTCTGATAGCAGGCTTAGCGCTAGCAGCAATGAGATCGGGAAATACATTTTCTCCACTCTTTTGTGTTTTAAAATTCACTTTAGTGTGTGACATATGCATGAGTCCTCCTTAAAGAAAAACAGGTCTTGCAGCTGTAAAAGTGTGTGGGGGGGGGGCACTTCGCCAGCCTCCCACTCGCTCTATGGTTCTGGCGCTTATGAAGGACAACTACCTGTGGTGATCTGAGCAATTGCATTATACTGTGCTTTAGTCCAGGCATGTAATACCCTACCATTAGCTCTCTTTTTACACTGTGAAAGTCTACAAATTTTTCTCCTAATTGCATCTATAGTTGCCAGCACTTTGTTCTACACCCTAGCTTTTTCTACCTGTCTAGGACTCCTTTTCCCAAATACATATTTCCAGATGTCTTAAATACATTCATGAGGATATGGTTCTCCTCAAGAGTGACATTCTCTCTCCTATGTCTTGTTTTCTGATACTAAAAGATGGTGTCTCTAGAAGTAATAAAGTCAGTATTACTATCTGTAATGCTGCCCTAATTCAAATGAAAACAGAGGCAGTTTGCCTCCCAGGATGCCTTATGTCAAACATAGTAAAGTTAACCTGTTCTGTACTCAATAGTATAAGTGTGTGTGTGTGTGTGTGTGTGTGTGTGTGTGTGTGTGTGTGTGTGTGTGTGTGTGTGTGAATTCAGATCAGTGAAGTGAATTAGACATATTAATGCTTGAGAAACTGCAGATGTGTAATGCTGCATGGTATGTATTGTGGGTAAGGGTGAATCTCTGGCCAACAAGGCGATTGTTGTATTACTTCTTGATATTTAGTACAGATAATGCAAAATGGCTTTATGCATTATTATTGCCAGGTACCAGTAGCTCTAGCAAACATGAAAAACTTATAACTGCAACATACAGTACACAATTAAGAACTTATAAGGTGAATAAATTTGTTGATTATTCAAAAGCTGCCAATTACAGTAATAAAATTCTCTCTCTTACCAATACCTTGGAAGGGCTTCCCGTACTAGCCCAACTATATTACTAATCTAAAAGTATTTGCCTTTTTGTATCCTTCAGTACATTTTTCATGTATACCTTACTTTAAAGTTAGTCTTCTGACGATCCCTCAAAATATGGTTACCAGCAGTATACAAAATGGTAACATTCACTACTTTTCAACAAAGTTTACTGAGTTATGAAGTTCTTATAAAAATGAAGCTTTTGGGTACACTGCTCTGTGAATTGCATTATTGCACACATATGCAAATGTGGCGATTGTGGTAAGCAAGTTCAAATGTCTGAGATTTAGGTCTCGTGCCTATCTTTTGTCAAAGCATTGGCATTTGTACTCCTAAGATGAGATTCCTATAGCTGATTCTTGAAAGTATCTAATGCATGTGACATTTTTGCTGAAATACTGTCAATGTTGCACCCTGTCCATTTATAGCATTATCAGATTAGACCCTTTGGACAGCACCAGCAATACAGAAGAAAATTCCACAATATCCAGTGAAATAGAGACTGTTTATACCGTCTGCTTCAAATTACAGTAGATTTGCCCCACTGGCGGAGGATGGCCAACACAAGAAAGGATGGATAATTCCAGTCCTGATATCAAACCTGCAGAGATCTTGGCTTTTGAAACAATCTGCGCCAATTCTGTAGAAGGAGCCAGAGGCAAACCTCTGATGAAACTTTCTTTTGTTCAGGGTCTTTTTTGTTAAGTACTTGCTATGTAATGGGTGGTACATGTTTGCCTGTTCTCTAAGTTTCATCCACTGGATAAGTTGGGAATTCATAAGTTTGTTCTGTGGTCTGACAGAGATATTAACTGATGTTTTACTAATTGTTTTATTTACCTTTGTCACATGCCTGATACTGGGTAAGTAATGATAATACTTGACTGCAGTACACTCTGTGACTGTTTTTTTTTTTATATGGGGGGGTATTGCAATAATAACTCAAAAAGACCGTGCAATAAAGTTACACTGACCTGTTTATGTTTTATTATCTCATATTATACAGTGGTAGCAATCTTCACATTTGATCTTGACATGTTTATACTTCTTATAGGTATGCTGTGGTTCCTTTCTTTTTGACCTAGACTTTCAAAATTCATATTACTTGCAAGGAGGGTAATGTATAGTTAACCAGGGATTTGGAGATTTCAGCTCTGTTTAAGTGCATGAAGAGTATACCCTTACTGTCTCTCCCCCCATTTTTCCCCTGGGGAGCATAGTAGCGTAAAGGATGGGTATGAACTGTTAGTATAATGTTTGTTGTTGGTGTGACCTTTCCCTTTCATTTTGCTTTAAACTCCATGTGCTACTTTTTTCCCCTTTACTTACTGCTAAATAAAGTCATGTTAAAAAAGTAAAGTACATTCTCCTATCTCCCCAGCATGATCCTCTTTTGCCATCCTGTTGTGCTTCTCTTGCCTATCCTATCCTCTCTCCCCCCTTTTCAGACTTATAAATGCAATAAGTAGGATTCCATCAGTGGACACCTGCACAATAAGGCTGCTTGCAAAGTGAGTTTGACTGCCAGCCAGCAGTGTTGTGTTAAAGCACCTGCAGCTTTTTGCAGTCAAGTCTCATTCTATTACTGCAAAGTGGTACTTACTGGCAGACTTTAGCAACATCTACAGGGACATTGGAAAATTACAAATATACATGAGACTTCAACCCTGTACCCTTTATTTGGGTGGTTCTTTGCTGGCTACACAGATCTGAAAACTGGCATTGCTAGTTCATGTTTACTGCATTTGTATATTGGCAAAGTACTGCTATTCACACATTTGCCTTGCACAGTTGTACATCGTAGTACTATGTCACCTATGATTTTAACTATTAAGAAGAGTAATGAGATAGACAGGGAGGTCAGTATATGTGCCAACAGAAACCGTTTTCTGTTTTTCCTGTAAAACATGAAATAGAATGTGATTCTGAATAAATGTTTGAAATGAAGTCCATTTTGAAATGTGCACCAATAATTCAGCTTTTGATATATTAAAACCCTGTTCTGCTCCCTAGGAGCAGAACAAATATACAAAATGTGCAAGAAATGTATTTCTGATGTTTTCTTTTCGGTGCATCCACACTTGGCATTTTGAGTGCTGACATTTCATTAGGGAGCCCAGTGTTATCAGTGTTAGCATATAACTGTGTACAGGTATCAGAAGGAAGTTTGGTGCAGTGAGTAAATTGCTAATATAGTGCAATAAGCTAACTTTTGGGTTTGCTTCAGTATTAAACGTGTGTGGCAAATGCAGGCTCTGGAAATGAGTTAAAGTGAGCAGTACAACTGCAGTTATCAAAAATCAGACTATGATGTGACAATGAATTTTTTTTTTATTTCCCAGAGCTAATGGAGATTATGTTTCATAAGGAGACAGCAATGCACAGCATACTGCTAATGTCAGATCTATACACTGTACAAATGTAAACAAAATGCAGTGTAATAATTCACAATGACCAAATGTTACATTATGAACAGCATCATGCAGCTCAATACATACTCAACAATTCATTATAGCTTTGATTCAGTAACATTTGAATTATGCAATAAAGGACCATTACTTTTCTATAATGAGCATGCTGATTGGACAGCCCATTGTAATCTAGTATAGCATAGACCAATAGAAAAGTCTGACTGCTGAACTACAGTTGAGCAGCTAGACATTATATTGGCATATGCTTGATAACAGACAGGGAAAGAGCAAAATATGAGAAAAATCAGGTATGTTCTGCAAACTTAAGAAAGTGAAACATACCTAATTTTCCTCATATTTTAGAATTGTCTCTCATAATTTTAAATTTTTTTTAAATAGTTAAAAAAAGAAAAAAACAGCAATGGGAATGTTCTATCCTCTGTTGCTTCTCTTACACTGCACTGATGTATTGTGCAAGCGTGGGAAGGTAATTCCCAGATGCCTATTCAGTACATCAGAAAACAGAAGACAAAGCAGAAGAAGACTGAAATGCTGTTATGCAAAGACATTATTTAAGAAAGGAAAGTGATACCTTTCTTAAATAATGTCATTGTATAATAGCAATAACCCACTCCTGGATGTATCATAGGATTTACCCACATTTGGCTTTATTTAATCACCCAGGCTTTACCCTCGTGATCCAACCATGCCAGCTGTGGTTAAATCTTGTGAGACCCTTGCACAGTCATGGGTTATTGTTAAAACAGCATACTGAAAGCTATCTATTTTCTGGAAGGTCATATTAAGCAGCCCAGTATGTTGAGACATAGTGACACTGGATGGTGAGTTGCTAGAGTAGCAATGAATTCCAGGGGTCTTGTATGAGTTAATGTGCTACACAAAGCAGCAGGATGGACAGTAAACAGAAAATGCTGTGCCACACAATGGCAAATAGATTGAAGGTCAGCATAATGGCCAATGCAGGGCATGAATTATAAACAGCTAGTTTTATTGTGCAGATAAACATGCACTCAATAGCTGCAGGGAAGACATGGAATGAACTAGAAGTATGTCTCTAGTGGAAGTAGGTTAGATCTTCTTAAGGCAAATACCCCATACCATGTGAAAAATCACTATGATTAATAATGTCCACATGGAAAGGATAAAGGAGACACAGTCATTGGATGGCATATACTAACTGTGCACTATCCCCTGCTATGCTGGCTTTCCCCATGACTGTACCAAATGGTCTGATCTGCTCATCAGCTATTTCCACACCTGAATTTGGGAAATGGCTAGCTACATGCAGTGCTACATAAGGAGTCAGTGCTGCAATGTAAATGTGACATAAACACACCACATAGCCAGTGGTACTGACAAACGTACCTAAACCTTAGGGAGCATTATGTATCTACCAAGTGGTTCAGATGCTTTGGACTCTGGGCAGCCATCTCAGCACTGTTCCCATCTTTTGCATCATCTGGACAATATCAGTGTTGACAGGAAGGTGAGCAGGTCTGCAGGTAGAACTCACAATAGGGATATTCAGAGGTGTAGATACTTAACAGATCAGGTCTATATTACATGATCAAAACCTTAAATTATCGAACACCTAAAGGTCGATCACAAAATATCAAGCCCTTAACATTGAAAATGGCCGTTTCCACATAGGGAAACAATGCTGTTGGCCAAATTAAAAAAAAAAAGCTTTAAATTGAAATGAAGTGGGGGGCTTTACCCCCCATACCCCCTGATGTGGGAGGCTGTGCCACCCACCCCCTAACTAAATATACCAACTCCGAGATCACTCTACAGCAGAGAAAGAACAAACTCCATGTAATGGCCAAATGACTCATTTCCCTGTGTGGAAGTGTCCGTTTGCAATTTTCAGACTTCGACATTTAGTGATCAACCTTTAGGTGTTCAATAACCTAAGATTTTGATCATGTAATAGGAAACCCAGCAGATCTAGGGGCCACCATCCTATTTAATGGAATAAACAGCAGTCACCTGGTGATGTCCTTACACCTCAATATAAATTCCATGAAAGTTATATAACTTATCAGGCAACATTCCTAGTACACAATCAAGCAGAAGGATGCAACATATTGTGAACATAAAGAAGGATTAGAATAATAGTGTTATGATCTGTTCAGTGCTTAATAAGCAAGACTGCAAGTCATATTAGACACACGGCATGAAGTTTAAGGTTTTTTTTTTTTGCAAATGATAGGAAGATGCTGCTTACATCAGTTGCTGTCAGTGCAATGTCTAAATCCAGTGCTCAAGAGGCACATGGACAGCTTCAGAAATGCTATGCAATATACCTCAAATGGAACACAGATCTACAACCATATTAGGACAGCATACACTGAATTCATGCAATGCACTCTGAAGCTGGAGAGTAAGATCCTCTAAGCAACTCTACCTCATGCAGCCATTTGTTCAGGTGTAATCACACCTATATACAGGTATGGTGCCTTATGGCAATACAAACCATAAAGAAGCCTTAAAAATTATGTTGACTTTTGCATAATTGCATTGTCCAAGGAAATCCTGCCAATTATTATATCCTTGTATGGAGTTATATGATGCAGAACTTCACAAAGAAATACACAACATATGCATGTAGCTAGAATTTTGGGACTGATGCTTAGAGATGTATCTCCAGTTCTTGAAGGTACTGGGGATGGCGTTTCTCTAACTCATTCCACCTGTGGTCACAGCACTCTTATCCCATCTTAAAATGTAAATCAAAGAAGGAAATATCAGGATGAACATCCTCTAATCCAAGGAACACCATAAATAAACAAAAAAGAGAAAAAATACAACTAAGCAAAAATAACAATAAAAATAAATAAAATAGAAATAACAATAAAAATCAGAGAGAAAGCCTAAAATAGTTCTAGACACTAGACAGAGTGCAAGTGAAAATCAAAACTCTGGCACGCAACCGTAAAACTGGTGATAACATACAATAAGAAATAAAAATAAAAATAAAAACAAAATCTTCTTCTTCTTTAATAAAAACAAAATAAACGTAAATAATAAAATAAAATTAAACACCAATCGAAGTCAGATAGAAAGCATACCAGAGATCAAATCAGAAGCAACAGAGAACCCTTCATACCCCCCAAAATAACCAGTAATTAAAACAGAGAAGTCAACCAAAAACTATCTAAAGAGAAAATCAGACACTATGAAGAACAATAAAACAGGTACAAACTGAATATCAGAAAATAAGCTGGAGAAAAGTAATAAACTGAAGAAAAGAACATATCAAACATTAAAACTGGTAATTAGAACAGAATGTGACTCCAAGAAGAGAAAAATTTAACAAAATACCCCTTTAAGTAAATTTGACACCTAGGTATCAGCAAAAAGTAAATGAAGCTGTTTAACCCCTCAAAAGATCCACAGACAAAAACCAAAGGACAAAAGCAGAATCAAAAGAAAAGACACGAAGTGGGTTGTGGTGTGGTTGTGAGTATGTGTGCTACTCAAGGCAGGTACATTAAATTTAAAAAAGCATGCAATAGTCAGCTGGACATCAGTCCTATATCATAAACAAATAAATAACAGGGTTTATAAAAAAATAGGAACATTAATATACAGAGTAGAAAGGCCCTTTCACCCAAAGGGCTTTGTCAGATCAAATAAAACAATAAGGTAATAAAAAATACAAAAAATATAAATACCACAAAAAATAACAGAAATAAAAATGAAAATCAGTGATAGCAAAAAGTAACCTTAGCAGTACATAATCAATGATAAAAATGAATTAAATATCAAAAATAAACATCAAAATGAGTAAAACTTACAAAACTAAACAAACACATTGGAAAATATGATAAACAGAAAGAAAAAATAACTAAATAATAAAAATACAAAAAGAGAATATAAAAGAAGCAATGAAAATAAAACACAGAAAATAAAGTAAAAATGAAAATACATATAATGATAAAAATACAAAAAGTAAAGAAATATTAATGAAGTATATAAGTATATATATATATATATATATATATATACATATATATATATATATATATATATATATATATATATATATATATATACATATATATATATATATATATGGGTCTACTTGAGTTGACCGAGACGCCACTTCGCCGACACGCAGAAGACCGAGACCAAGCGACCAAAACTGAAGGTGATCGACAAGGTGAAATCCCGACAGCCGAAAGACCGACATGAGGAATGTGTGAGCGCGACTCGGTAAGTGTGCGATAGTGAGGGATTTAGGGTTAGGGAGCGGACAGGTAAGTGTGCGATAGTGAGGGATTTAGGGTTAGGGTGCGGGAAAGGTGAGTGTGCGGTAGTGTCAGACTTAGGGTTCGGGTAAGGTAAGTGTGTGATAGTGACGGAGTGTAGTTTAGGGGCAGGTTAAGTGAGTTAGGGTTAGGGTACAGGTAGGGTGAGTGTGCGATAGTGACGGGCTTTATGTTTTAGGGTGGGTTAAGTGAGTTAGGGTTAGGGTGCAGGTAGGGTAAGTGTGCGGTAGTGTCGGACCTTAGGGTTAGGGTTTGGGTTAAGGTTAGTGGATATGTAATTGTGTGTAATGTGTAGTTTACGTTTTGTGTGTCGGTGTAATGGTGTTCGGTTTTGTGAGTTGTCGGTATTGTGCGTTTTTGGTTGTTTGGTCTCGGTGTTTTGCGTGTCGGCGAACTGGCGTTTCGGTCAACTAAAGTAGACCCATATATATATATAATATATATATATATATATATATATATATGTCTGTGTGTGTGTGTATGTGTGTGTGTGTGTATGTGTGTGTGTGTGTGTGTGTGTGTGTGTGTGTGTGTGTGTGTGTGTGTGTGTGTGTGTGTGTGTGTGTGTAAAAAACATAAAACTAAGCTAAAACGGGAATAAAAATAAAGATCCACTTAAATGCAAGCCATTGTAACAAATTCTTGTAACCAAACATGCTACTGAAGAATCAGAAAATGATAACAGGATGAAACCCCAAAACAATAAAATGGCAATAAATTGTCCAAGCCAGGAGTGAAAAAGTCCCAAACAGCATTTTCAATCCAAATAACAATGAAATGTAAGTAAAACTTTTTTCTAATCCAGTTTCTTGAGCTGAAACTGCTCTTGATAGAACAAACAGCATTTAGACCAGGTGGGCTGCAAGCATTCAGATGAATTTGCCATTCAAGCTTTATCTTTTCCAGCTGTAGAGAGATAATGAGTGGCTGTGTAGGTTAGAGTAGTCGTCAGGAAGGGGATTTAGGCTTAAGGAATGGGAGAGGGATTTTAGGGTTAGGAAATGGGAGCAGGACAGTTAGGGAGTGGAAAGGGAGTTCAAAGTTAGGGGGTTTTCTGGGAATTCAGGTTTAGGTAGGGGGTTGGATTTTTGGTTTAGGGAGGGTCAGTGTTATTTTAAGGTTGGGGAGCACAAACTTGGGTTACCAGCTGGGTGAGAATTTTTGGGTTAGAGTTAGGCCTCTCTGGTAAGGCTATACAGTGTGATAAGGTCAGGTGTTAGGAGGGCAAATAGATAAAGCTAGTGGGAGTTAGAGGACTTGTCTTTTCAATCAAGTGGCAGCAAATGTGGCATGAGCTTCTAGCACTCAAACACTTATAGTAGATCTGTAATAAACTGTAAACAGACAAAAGAAATATTGAAAAAAGAAAAAGGAAAGGAAAGTCTCTCATAGCTGGATGGAATAGCTTTAACTGGGCTGCAGTAAAGAGATATGTGGCTGTAAGTACAAGGCCCCACTAAGGTTAAATTACAGTTTTCAGACTCCATGTAGCTACCATTGTTTTGAATAGTGCTCATATCTACCATCTTGAAATCCAAATGTTATCTCTCTAACATCTTTTGATGTGCTTCAAGTAGAGTTTGTAATGTTCCTTGCTTTTTCTTCAGATCTGTTGAGTATTCTGACTGAATCATGTTACATTGGACTGGACCCCATTTCTTTCAAAACTGTTTTCTAAAGTACTGATATAGAACCTAAAACTGCCACCATATGTTTTCAAAATGTTTTCTTGACTACATTTGATTCAGGTTAGTCTCCTTAGTAATGAACACATACATTAGTACAACTACTTACCTCTCTCACTGTCTACATGCAGGAGCCACAAAGTGATAGAAACTGTCCTTCTGAACCACTTAAAATTAGTCACAAAGGCATACACAAGTTAACAAAAGTATCAATTTACAAAATATTCCTAAATTAATTCAGTCAACCTACCACAAAATGTATTTGTTAAATGAACCATGAAACAACAGTAGAGCATGTATACAGTGTAGGTATGCTAATATCGTAGCTAGGGAATCTGGTGTCTGCGCAACAAATCTGTTATCCCCACTCCAGAAAGTACAAAACATACACTGCCTGTGTAAGCACATAAGAAACACAACTCTACAGAAGTTAATGTGTAAAAATTAATTAATTTCATATAAGAATTTCACTTATCTCCAAAATGAGAATAGGGACCTCTGGTTAACTAAGTTTGTAGATGACTGCAAACTGTGTGTTATTGCCAGTACCTCCTCTTGCCACCTATACCCTTCAGAAATAACCTTAATTAATGCCTAGTTACTCAAAATGTGCCCAAATTAAATAGTATTGTTCTACGTGGCTAATGACCCTGAACTCAACATACAGTACAGACTATACTCCGTTATTAAACAAAGATTTAGTCAGGGACCTGAGTATCTGGGTTGACATCTGTCTTTCCTTTGATTATCATGTGGCAGCCATAGTCAGAAAATCCTTCTACTTAACACAACTAACAGCCAAGAGTATATTATCCAGATCTAAAGAGCTCATTGTTCCCTTACATTTGCTACTGATCGGACTAATCGTAGAGTACAATGACCCTTTCAGGATGTACCTCACATGACATATCAAACAGCTAAAGAAGCCCCAGAGGTTCTAAATAAGATTTCAGGTTTAAAGACCTTGAGCTACCAAGAGGCTAGAAGCTCTATCCCTTTACTTAGTATCTTATACATTCTTGAGCAGTGATCTGCATCTTGCCTACGGTGACATTAGAAAATCTGTTTCCATGATCTCCCATATGTTTTCTAGTATAATAGTTAGCAAGAGCCAAACCTAGGGACCAAATCTTCAGCAGAAGATAAACAGAAATTGATATAGGGTCATTATGCACTGCCTCCCCATCTTTGAAATAAGCTGCTCCTGCAGGTTAAACAGTGTGATGCATTATCATCTTACAAAGAGAAATTGGATGACTGCATGAGTAATCTCAAATTTACTCTGGGGTAAACTGTCCTTGAGAAAAAGGGGGTATAGCCTGTGGTAAGTACTGGCAAGGTGTTAATGATCATGAGAATAAACTGCCTTGAAACTTCTAGGAATCCTATAAATGTGTCACTGCTTGTCCAGTAGATTTGCTAATATAGGTATGATATTGTACAATATAGTGTCTGCCTTAATATCCCATATTTCTCCATGCAATAAACATATAGCAGACATTAAACCCTACTTTTTCATGGTGTTAAAAATGCTAATAACTGAAGCAAATTCAAAATGAACAGACCAGCATAGCGGAGTCTGTTCACTTTATGGAAAGTGCTGCCCCACTCCAATCTGAAGAAGTATTCTGCATCATTATAACGAAACATGATGTGTGGAGGAAATGCATTGTGTTACTATCCCAAACTTGAAGACTACACTTCTGCAACATAATTCAGAGAGCATCACTGCTAATGGATTACATTCTGCATGCAAGGCATAATGTGAGAGACAGAAGGAGATACAGTGCTCTCCAAGGGAAAGCCTGATCAGAATTGTACAGCCAAACACAGAAAGGACTACCAAGGATTAGAAGAACTGAATGCATTGTGGAATGCCCTTTTGTTTTGGGGGGGTGCTATGGGACAGCATAAAACTATTACTGCCTTTGCTGGACTGACTCAGCTGCACATACAGTGGGAATATATGAAACACAATGGGTATTTTTACCCTAATGGATGCATACAAAGTGATAGAACTAGTAAAATCAAAACTGTGAACAGGGACCCTCAAACTATGTACAGGGATGCCTAATGAATTATTAGGTGCCAAGTCATCCCGACTGATAATTATTTAAATGATCTTTCAAACTCAGTGGTGTTGTGCCCTTTTCCCAAGGTTATACATTCTAGAGGATATTTTTTATAAATAAGGAAGGAATCCCACTATACCTATGACCAACTTTACCATCTTTTTTACTGTTTCAGAAATAAAAAGAGATTTTTTTGATAATTATTGCCATGTGAAGAGTTTGAACTGGATAATTCAGTCTAACAACTGCAAAGTTATGTTTTCAACAGGCTGCTCTCTGTATCCCCAGACTAGAAAATAGATGTCCTAGATCTAAGTAAAGGGTGGGGGATGCTGACCAAAGTCACTTTGGATGGAGTGAGCAGTAGGTCTTTGTCACTCTGGCCATCTTGTCCAATAAAATTATTTATTTTTCTCCCAGCACCCTTAAAATTATTTAATATTTGTAAGATTGTCAACTAATGGAGTTGTCAGCATAATGAATGAATATCCCATCCTGGGTAGGCCTCAGGAAAATACAGACATCACCTCTGGAAGCAAAAATTGTCTGCTTGTTTGCCTTGGTGACCTAAGTTCTTAAGGCCATGAAAAAAATGTTGTTGTTGCCCTTCGGCTTTTCCTGTTTAGGGGTCGCCACAGTGGAACTCCGGTCCGCTAATGATTGGCAGTAGATTTTCATGAACGCCGAGGTGCCAGCTCGACGTCCAACCTTCAACGAAGGCACGCCCATTTACACATGTCTTTCGAATGTCCCCCCAACTGCGGGGAGGACATGCAGACAAGGCCATGGAAAAACTAAGAAGGGTAAATAGAACCCATCAAGCAGTTTTAAAGCCTGAACAGCAAAGAAGTTCTCCATAGACGCCATATCAAATTTGCAAGTAGCAAAGCTACAGGAGTATAAGGCCATTAGCCATGGCCATCAGTGAGAGACATAGCAGGTCCTGAATGAGCCTAAGGACTTTTTCAGGCCACTAAGAGAGTGTATATGTCATCGGGTCCACCATGTCACAACAATGGAAAGCCCAGGCAAGTTATTTTTTATAGTTTTGTGATTTGCTGATCATGAAAGAATTTGGCAGACAGTTAAGAAGGGTTCCAGGGCTTTGCCCTGAAGATGGATCAAAGGTAGAAAGCCTTTGCAGAAGTAAGGAAATATATTTTTAAAAAATGCACTACTGATCTGAAGTATCAAGCAGATCTCTGTGTTGTCAGGATAGGGATGGTGCAGTTGAGTAAAATCTTACCATAACAGTATATGTCCTTCTCTTCACTGTTGCAGTATTCTAAACAGAAGGGATCTCCTGCCCAAGACAGCCTAACGCTGGCCAGTATACCAAAGTCTAATATTCTTGTATGCATCATACATCACACTTATGTTCCCTGCACATAATGCAGGGCATAAAAGGAACGTATGGATGCAGCTACCCAGAACTGAATTGCCTCAGTAGAGAACAGTCTCCACAGGACAAAGGAGTCCATGCATATCCAGAAGGGAAAAAATGCAGAAGAAAAAGGGGAAACCCTCAGCCAGAAGGAAACCTAAAACAAAAATCAGTACAACAAGAGGGCGTTGGAGGTAGGGTTGTCAAGTTTTCATGTCAAAAATTCTGGACATGTACATGAACAGAGCAGGATCAAGGTCAAATGGGGCCCTAGGCATAGTAATAGCTCGCATCCCCAGAGGTCCCGCCCCAGCCATTCCAGTGTTCTATTACTTGGCTGTTTCTCCCCAGTTACCGTAAACACTGTTCAAGTATGTCAGTGGGCATACTGTTTTATTTACTTCTACAGTGATTACAGATATTGAAATAAAATACCACAAACACTAATAGCTATGTGGTAAACAAACAATATAGTCTCACAATGAAAACAGACTTAGCATGAGCAGTAAACTTCTCTGCCCTTGAAACTCACATTCATTGAATAGGCATTAAAACCCACATTCAAAGAAAATGCATCTGGCCAGTGGAGGATTAACCTTACCTTTGGGCTGTTTTCAAACCATAGGCTCCTTGCACACATTTTCAGGGCCATGCATACACGTATGTCTTCTTTGATTTACCTTCTTGAGTGTATTAAATTATATTCCAGCACCAAGTGTTAGAATATGTTTTAAAATTGTAGTTTTAAACATTCTTTCAGTAAGCAATGAAACAAAATGTATGAATGAACTAATAATGACAAAACTACCCATTTCAGAAAATTTCAACCATAAAAGGCCACTCAGACATCTGTCATTACAATCCACCGATATCAGTCAATAAGCACAATCTTGACAAAAGTCATTCAAATAATTCCACATTAAAGGGATCTGTAACTAATGAAGAAGTTGTACTAGCAAACAACTTTATTTTTCAGTGTTTCATCTACAAATTCATTGTCTGCTGCCCTTGAAGAATTAAGTGCCTATGTTAATTAATTGGTAAGCTGGTAATATTGCAATAGGGAATGACTGACAAACTGACAGGTTCATAGTTACTACGCATCTCATACAAAGGAGGACACACTCAGGAGTGCAGATCCCCTATCCCTTCCTTAAAATGCACTAAATAATCACCAGTCAAAAGGGCACTGCAATACCAGAAACATGCCTCTCTCAAAGCAGAAAATCTGGACGAAGCCTAAAATGATGGGGGGCAGATTTTAAATATTGCTCTTACAAACTTAGAAAGTTGATAGAATAATAGGTTTTGCGTTAACATGAATTTTCTGAAGGATGTGGAGTCTTATACTCAAATGTTTAATTATTTAATGACTTCCATCCTCAGCTATTTGCCAGAAATGCACAGATTTTAGGAGGAACACACCAAAACCATGAGGCAAAAATCTGGACATTCTGCGAAAATCTGTACAGTTGAGAGGTATGAGAACTCCATCTGCGTGGTGTGGGAGTAGAATTCACAGCCCTCTGAACCAAAGGCAATTATGCTACCAACACTGCTTTCAAATTCTACAGCACAAATAGTGACTGCTATTTGCTAAGCAAAACAGTTGCACATTGAAAACAGATTTAGCATGAGCAACAGTAAACTTCTCTTCCCTTGAAAGTTACAATTACATGAAAATGCACTTCTTCTTCTGGCTTTTCCCAGTTAGGGGTCACCACAGCAGATCACCTTTCTGCTCATGATTGGCAGTGGAGTTTTACAGTGTCAAGTTGCCAGCCTGGCACCCAACCTTCCACAGAAGGGACACACATATGTCTAGGGCCAATTTAGAGTGTCCAATCTGCCTACAGCATGTCTTTGGGATATGGGAGGAAACCCACGCGACCATAGGGAGGACATGCAGACTCCGCACAGAAAACACCCCAGCTGAGGATCAAACCGGAGAGCCTCTTGCTGTGAGGCAGCAACACTAACTGCTGCACCACTGTGGCCGCCCAATAACATGCAAATGCACTGAAACTCATAATTCCCTAAAAATGTACTGAAATTTAAAGTCACAATTCCACCAGCAGTCTGGTAGTTGGTGTAGTGGATTCAGGCTTTTGTCAGCAGTCTGGTAGTTAGTGTAGAGGATTTAGGCTGTAGTCTCTAGTGAAGCTCACAATTCCTTCAGCAGTCTGGTAGTTGGCGTAGCAGATTCAGGTTCTTGTCTCCTGTAACCAAGTTACAGGGTCAAGACTGATCAAGGTAACTGACTAACTCCCCCCCCCCCTGCTAGGGCATTACATACCATACCTCTATACTTCTCAACCTCTTAGCACAAGAAATCTTGTCAAAACCTAAAATGGGGGGGGGGGCAAAGGCCTAAAAATAGGGACAGAATTTAAATATTGCTCTGATAGACTTAGAAAGTTGCTAGAATAACAGGATTTGTGTTAGCATGCATTTTTCTGAAGAATATGAAGTCTGAAACTCATATATGTCATTATTTAGTGACTTCAATCCTCCTTGAATTTCCAGAAATCCACAAATTTTATGAGTAAAGTAGGCTAAAAATAAGAGGGAGAAATCTGGACAGTTGAAAAGTATGCATATTTCTCAACCTCTTAGTGCAAGAAAAAAATTAAAATAACGGAGATACAATGGCCCAGAAAAAAGGGACAGATTTTAACTATTGCTCCTTTAAACATAGAAAGTTGCTAGAATAACAGGATTTGTGTTAGCATGTGTTTTCTGAAACTCGTGTATGTCATTATATGACTTCAGTCCTCCATGAATTGCCAGAAAACTACAAATTTTAAGAGAAACAGACCAAAACTAAATCTGGACAGTTGAGAGGTATGTGAAAAACACACCAACACACACCTACCATCTCTTTGCATACCTCTCAAACTCTTAGAACAAGAAATCTGGACAAAGCCATAAATAAAACAGGGACAAAGGCCCAAAAATAGGGACAATTTTTAAATATTGCTCTTACAAACTTAGAAAGTTGATAGAATAACTGTTTTTTGCATTAGCACAAATTTTCTGAAGGGTATGAAGTCTGCAAATCAAATGCCTGTCGTAATTTTCTAACTTTAATCATTAATAATTTGTTAGTAATTTGCTAGAAAAAATACAATTTCATAAAAAAGACCAAAAATATGAGGCAAAAATCTGGACATTCTGCAAAAATTTGGACAGTTAATAGGTATCTCTGCTCTCATCTCACACACACACACACACACACACACACACACACACACACACACACACACACACACACACACACACACACTTTCTCTCACATACAGAAACACATGGAACCGCTAGTTAAAATTTTACTTCTATACACACACACACACACACACACACACACACACACACACACACACACACACACACACTCTTACTTGCCTTCTCCCTTACTGGAATGGCTACTGCTAGTTTAAATTCCATGCACAAGTGTGGAATAAGTTTACATCCGAGGTGGCGTAAGTGCGTGAGAAGCATGGTCTTCCTTAAAGGAGATAACACCACCGCTGTGTTAAGAAGTGTTTTTTTTTCCAATTAACATCCTGTAGATAATTAATTTTATTTTTTCTGGACAATACACTGTCTGGAAAAGGCATTCTCCATTTTCCGGACAGTGTCCCTTAATTCTGGACAGTCCAGAAGAATTCTGGATGGTTGGCAACCCTAGTTGGAGGGAGGGAGCAAATACTGCAACAGTGAAGTGAAAGACATCTACTGTTATGGTAATATTTTACACGCCTATACAATGGCCCAGAAAAAAGGGACAAATTTTAAGTATTACTCTTTTAAACATAGAAAGTTGCTAGAATAACAGAATTTGTGTTAGCATGCGTTTTCTGAAACTCGTGTATGTCATTATATGACTTCAGTCCTCTGTGAATTGCCAGAAAACTACAAATTTTAAGAGAAACAGACCACAACTAAATCTGGACAGTTGAGATGTATGTAAAAAACACACCAACGCACACCTACCATCTCTCTGCATACCTCTCAAACTCTTAGAGCAAGAAATCTGGACAAAGCCATAAATAAAACAGGGACAGGCTGAAAGTGCTGGCCTGGGTTGACAGCAAACAGTTGAATCCACCACTTGAATTCCTTCTTTAGACAGGAAAGGAGAGGTACATTGAAATCCAGCGGGTGACAATGCTGCAGCCAAACTGACTTGAGGTACCATTGAATCTTCTGCATATTCAGTATGGCAAGTAAAAGCAGTAGAATAGAAGAGGTAATGCATCCCAGGCCCCAAAGAAACTCCCTGGCTATTATGGCAGTCAGAGGAAGAAGAGACTGAAAGAAAGCTGTCAATGACACATCTTTTGGAGGTGGAAGAGAGGCCAACATTGGCACTGTTTGTATCATGCATCCCAGATACACATGATCCTGAGAAGGAGTCAGGATGGACTTTTGGAAGTTAATAGTGAACCCCAGACTTTGAAGAATAGAGATGGTAAACTCCAGATCCTGTAACAGACGGCTAGTGGAAGGAGCCTGAAGAACAGGTCATCATGATAAGGTAAAATCTGACTGGCTTGGAGCATGCAGAAAGCAATTATGGGAGTTAGGCATTTTGTGAATACTCTTGGGGCAGTAGAGAGTCCAAAGGGCAAAGCAGAGAACTGAGAATGAAAAGAAGACACAGGGAAATGTAAAAACTTCCCGATAACAGGGTGAATAGGGATATGAATGTAAGCATCTTTCAGATCCAAAGATGCCAGAAAATCCTAGGGCAGTAACAGAGGAAACAAGATTTGAAGAGGAAGCATCTGAAAAGAAGGGAACTTGATCAAGTTGTTGAACAGGGAGAGATTCAGAATAGGTCTCCGAGTGCCCTCCTTTTGAGGAACCAGTAACATCCTGGAATAAATGCCCTTTCCTACTTGGGAAGGGGGGACAAGTTGAATGGTTCCTTGGTTCACCAGGGACCCTAGAACCTTCGGGAAATAAAAAGTTGCTGTAGAAGAGGTTGAGGAATCCCTGAAAAAGGAGGGAGTGATTACCATGCAATTATATAACCTTGATGGATGATAGAAAGAACCCAAGAGTCTGAAGTGATGAAACACCAATTTGGAAGACAAAGGGAAAGCCTAAGGGACAAAGGTCCTGGTCTAAGAGTAGGTGGGGGACTTGTCAAAGAGAGCCATAGGATCATAGGATCATAGAAGATTACTAGGATATTGCCCCTAGGGCCTTTACAAGCCTGGCCATGTTATACCTTTGTTCCTTATAGACCAAGAGATATTGTCTATATTAGCATGCAAATCTATGACCAACACCAACTCCTCTTATCCAAGAAGGACATAGGTGAAACCACCAGGGTGCATGTACGGTTTCTCATCCAATTGTCCAAGTTACACTTAAAAAGGATCATTGAGAAGTTCTGTTTTAAGTGAACTGGGAATCTGTTCCAGATGAGCAGCAACCTCTGAGAGACATATGTGCCTTTCCACCAAGTTCTGTTAATGTCGCAAGTTAAGTTAAGGTCCCAAGAGTGAGTGAATCTTGTCCCATTTGATTTGCGGATGTGCAGGATTTCCGTTCAGGCAGGGTCCGAGACTGCTCTGTAGGCTATGCACAAGTTGCCTCTAAGCAGTCTATATGATACAGAGTACAGTGACAGTGCCTTCAGTCTGTCCATGTAGGTCATGTGATGAAGACCCTGAATTTTCATGGTAAGAAACCTCTGAGGTCTCTCCAGCTGCTGCAGGTGTCTATTGAGGTGTATACAGAAGGGAACACTGTACTCTATTATTGGTCTGATGGGAGACAAGTACAAGGGGATTATAACCTAATTTGCTTTGAATGCTATGCTGTGCAATGTAGAAGCCCTTTCTTACCACTGTGGACACATGATGATCAAAGTTAAGGCTGCTGTCAACCTGCATGCCCAAATCGCTCACCCCTGGATTTGAACTTGGGGGGAATTATTAATATTTAATTTGCATGGACTTTATTTTTTTTAATTAAGTTTAAGTCCGTGACTTTGGCACCAGTCATTTGTCTGTGTGAGCCCATTTTGAAGTATGTTGACATAGTTGGGGGATTCAGTGATTGGACCCAGTTTGCAATCATCAGTGAACATGGTAAGCTACAGGACATCTATTGTCACCTGAACTTCTGAGAAGTATATTCCAAGCAGTAGGAGACTCAGCACAGATCCTTGTGGAACACCACTGGTAACAGGTCTGCTGATAGAGGTGGAATCCCCAACTTTGACTGTATGCATTCTGTCAGTGAGCCAGTTGGTTACCTATCTAATGATATATGGGTTATTCTCCAGCTGGGTGAGTTTCTCAATGATGCCTGAGTGGATGATTGTGTCAAAGGCCTTGGCTAAGTTGAGATAGGCAGTATGTAGTGTTTTGCCTTCACCCAGGGCTCTGGTGACATTCTTGACGAAGTCCACTAGGTTTAACAGGCATGTTCTGCCCTTAACAAAACCAAACTGGGTTGGGTCAAGAGTTTGAAGATCTCCTATATCCTTGTTGATAAGGTCCGTGATGTGGCCTTACAGATAAGGCTGGTTAGGCTTATGGGTCTATAGTTGCCAGGGTCGGTTGAGGGACCCGCTTTGTGCAAGGAGATTATGGTTGCTATTTTCCATTCGGCTGGGACAAAGCCAGTACTTAGACTGTGGTTGGAGAGACTACCCAGTGGTTTCGCTAACTTCTGGTTTAAATCATTTAGTATGCAGCCTGGGATGTTATCTGGTCCCATGGAGGCTATGTTTTTGGCCTTGGAGAGTACGATTATGACTTGCTCTTTGGAGATACTAGGTAGAGGACTGGTGGCAGGTATGCTTTGGGGTATGATTGGTGGGGATGGGGGGGGGGTGAAGTTTTCACCAAACCTGTCTGCTAGCAGGTTGGCAATTTTCACAGGTTTAATATGAGTGGTAGTGTCCATTATTAATTCAATACAAATCTAGGCCTTCTCTTTTAGATTTCAGATATAGCTAATGAATGCCTTGTGATTATCCTTAGCTAGGGATTCTAATTTAGTCTTGTAGTTAGTTTTAGAGGACTTTAGAAGTTGTCTAATTTGCTTGTTTAAACTGTGGAGGGTGTTTTTCCTCTGCTGAGACTGTTCCCTGTTGCTCTTTGACAGCAGTATCTTTCTTTAATTGTATAACCTATTTACGCTGATGTCCACCAGGGTGGCTTGTTTTTTCATGAGGACCTTGTTTTGATCCATTCAGGTACATCTGAGCCCATGCATTTTTATAGGTGTTTATACAGGGCATTAGTGTACACCTCAATATAGGAGTCATTGCTGTCAGTAGTGACAGGAGGTTTGAAACTATTTATGCCATGGCTTAGGAGGCTATAGTTTGCTTTGGAGAAAATTTTCAACCTTTTTGCTCGGGGGGGGGGGGGGGGGCAGGTAAGACCATTCCTTCGAATGAGACTGATTTATAATCAGACTTTACCAGGAAGGGCCCCAGACATGGAGTGGTGCAGTGATCCCCCATGTTGGTGAGTACTAAGTCGAGGACATTAGTGCCCCTTGTGTGGGTACAGACTCTCTGTTCCAGGGAATTTGTTTTAACAAAGTTGAGGAAATTAGGGTGGGAATGTTTGGGCTCATATATGTTTCCCATTTGATGGAAGGATAGTAAAAGACACCCATGACCAGGGTGTTTGGCTGTATTATGAGTCACTCAAGTTGGTCCAGGTCGAAAGTGTGGTTTTCATGGTTCATGGTAGGGGACCTATAGCTAACAATGATGTGGAGGGGGTCTTTCCTACAGTTAGTTGGACCTGGAGTAACTCTATGGAGTCATACTGTTTAACCAGTCTGGAGGTGTATTTCTCTTTGATTAAGATGGATACACCTTCTTCTTTGGTTCTTTCATGTTCATTTTGCAATCTGAATGTGTGGAAGGCATTGTAGCATGGCCAGGGCACTCTCTGTGGCATTGAACCATGTCTCTGTGACTGCACAGACATTGTTATTTTCCAAAGTAAGGAGTGCTTTCAATGACTGAGGTTTCTGATTTAGACTCCTAGCATTAAGCAGCATAACCTTGAGTTTGTCTCTACAGGATATTTTTATGACGAGAGTTTTGTTCTTATGACATTGCCTAAAAAAGGCACTATGGGGGAGGCAAGTACCTTTGCCGATAATGGAAAGCCAAGAGTTGACAAGTGAAGACCACCTCTGGCAAAGCAGCATGGTCTGTTGACTATATCATCCCAGGCTGACAGATACTGGATACCCCTGGATTGCCACCAGAAGCTAGGCCAGTTGTTGAAGTCAATCATTTTTTTTTTGTTTGTATTGAGGCATCATCCTTGGTGAAGGTAGAATACTGCTTAGGGCTATGGACATACCTCTCTGGGACACATAATCAGTTTAGACATGTCTCTCTTCATATAGTCCAGTGAGGTATGTCTCAAGTCATGCATTCCAACATGGACCATGACAGAGTGATAACAGTGCTTGTGGTTGAGAGACTTGAGTGCATGGGTGATTTTGTTTATTCTGGCACCTGACAGGCAGCTGACTGTGACCTTCTCCTTGTCCAGCCTGGTGAGTGGGACATCTGTGTGGCTCATTATGGAATCACCTATGACCAGGATATTTGGTTTTGAGGTGTTTTGCCTTAGTTTCATGTTGGGCTAAGCACTGGTGTACATGTTTTATTGTGCAGTGAATTCTGTTGGGACTGTATTATGTGTAGACGTTTTGTGCTTGGGAGGTCTGTGCTATTTTGGTATACTTCTGGTAAGTACCTCTGTGTATGTGAGTTTATGTGTTGTGCACTTGGTTTGTGGAAGAGGTGAAGTGTATGTGCTGGCAACCTGTTTGGTATCTGGTTTGTTTTTTCATGAGAGAGAGAGAGAGAGAGAGCTTTTTTTCGTGAGAGAGAGAGAGAGAGGGCATTGTTTCCAGATTCATAGTATAGACACATCTCTCACATATTGTATTTGTATGTTTTAGGAGTGATAGGTTGTCAGAATATTGATACTCTACCTCCTTTAGTTCTCATACCTTCAGATTGTGGTCTGAATGGGTGAAAGGAAATGTAACCTGGTATAGCTGGGTGCTTTCCACAGCCTTAAACCAGGTCTCAGTCACTGCACAAATGTCAGCATCTTCCAGGATGAGGACTGCTTCCAGTGAGTGCAGTTTCTGGTTTAGACTCCTAGCATTTAGCAGCATAACCTTGAGGTTGTTTTTAGAGGGTATTATTACATCGGGAATTTTGCTGTTGTGCCATTGCCTAAAAAAGGCACCATGGGGTTGGCAGGAGCCTTAGCCAGTAACCAAAATCCCAGGGGTGACAGATAAAGACCATCTCTGGCAAAGCATGGAGGTCTGTCTACCATGTCATCTCAGCCTGACAGATACTGAATCCCCTTTGAAACTTAGCCAATTGTTGAAGTCAATAATTTTTGTTTGCATTGAGGTATCATCTTAGGTGAAATTAAAATGCTGCTTAAGGTTAGGAACATACCTGCCTGAGACACATAATCCAAGAGCTTAGTCATGTCTCTCTTCATACAGTCCAGTGAGGTACAGCACAAGTCATTCACACCAACATGGACTACAACAGAGTCATATCAGTGCCTGTTGTTGAGAGACTTGAGTGAGTTTGTGATGTGGTGGATCCTGGCACCTGACAGAAAGTTGAACATGACCTTTTCTTTATCCAGCCTGTTGAGAGGCACATCTGTGTGTCTCACAATTGAGTCGCCAATGACTAAGATGTTTGATTTTCTGTTATACCTTGGAGCTTGACCGGTGAGACATCGGTGTGTGATATATTATGTGTACTATGTTCTGCAGAGGATGTATTATGTGAAGTATGCTTGGGTTTGTGTTTGGGAGGTCTTTGATGTTTAGGTAAGCTTCTTGTAAGGACCTCCACATATGTAGGTTTATGTGTTGTTGGTTTGGTAGGTGCAGGAGGTGAGGTGTGCATGCTGACAACCTGCTTAGTATCAGATAAACTGACTGGTGAGTGAGAGAGACTGGCTTCTAGGTTCTTGATATAGATGCATCTCTTACATAATGAATTTATTTGGACTAGAAGAAGTGGGTTGTCAGTGTACATGAGGCAATTGCTACATTGCCTCAGGATGCCTTTGTCAACCAGGCTGGCTGGAGAAACTGGGGGAAATTGTGCATTCATAATGCTAGGTAAGTTGATGTCAGAAAACAAGGAGAGGACAGGAAGGAACTGGTAAATTAGAGGACAGGAGAAGTGGCCAAAAATGCAAAGGTTTAGTGGGTAGGATCTGTGTTGGTACCTCAGGAACTTCACTGAATGTATCATCTGTCAGTGAGGGACAATCATGAGAACTTACCAATAGAGCAACAGATGCACAAATGCAGTGCTATGAAGTAAACAAGTACAAACTAATCTAAACATATTAACCAATAAAAACTCAAAACTGAGCCTTGTTCCAACAGCCTAGGCTCAGATGAGTTCTAACTGCACACTTCTGCCACTAGGGTGCAGGGGAACCCTCTTCAACATAAGATGCCCTGATTCAGTGCTCAAGTTATACAGATTTAGATTCAGCAGGTATGAATCTAGTCCATGCTACAGCAAACAACGTGCAACAATTTCAGAACAACAAAAAAAAACCACTTCAAATAAGCAGTGATATGGTAACAATTCAGTTCAAAAGTGCAACATATAGTGAAAAATTCTATTTAAGTTTTGCAGAGATCAGCAGATGGCTTGGATTTATTTATGTAGCCAATGATGTCAAACTGATTTAAACAAATTAAGCAATAAAAAAGCTCAAAACTGAGTCCTGTTCCAGCAACCTTCAATCAGATGAGTTGTAACTGCACACTCCTGGTGAACCCTTGCCAATAAAAGATGGCCTGGTTTAGTGCTTAAGTTACACAAACAGAACTAGAATCAGCAGGTCTGAATCAAGTCTATGCTACATTAAATAAAGTGCAATAG
The DNA here is from genome assembly GCF_019279795.1 of Protopterus annectens. Taxonomy (NCBI): domain Eukaryota; kingdom Metazoa; phylum Chordata; order Ceratodontiformes; family Protopteridae; genus Protopterus; species Protopterus annectens. The sequence continues at coordinate 952,736,468 of NC_056730.1, forward strand.
TTTAAAAAAAAAACAGTTCAAATAAGCAGTGATATGGTAAAAAATGCAGTTCAAAAGTGCAATATGCAGTGAAGAATTCTACTTAAGTTTTGCAGAGATCAGCAGATGGCTTGGAATTACTTATGTAGCAAACAAGAGCAAACTGATTTAAAGAAGTTAACCAATCAAACAATAAAAAGCCCCAAACCAAGTCCTGTTCCAGCAACCTTCAATCAGACTAGTTTTACCTGCACACTCCTGCCACTAGGGTGCAGGGGAATTCTCTCCAACAAAAGATGACCTGGTTTAGTGCTCAAGTTATACAAACAGAGCTAGATTCAGCAGATCTGAAGCTAGTCTATGCTACAGCAAACAAATTGCACCAATTTCAGAAAAAAAAACAAATACGCAGGCACAATAAGCCTTCAACCAGCAATTCCCAGGTCAGAAGGGCAGAAGCCATCCTTTCCTCCCACAAGGGTGTAGACTACAAACTTTATTAATGTAACATAACTGGCCTGAAGTTCAAGTGCTTAAACCAGAACTAAGACACTTTTAGAATAACAGACACACTAAGCTTTCAGCCAGCAATTCCCAACTTAAAAGGATATAAGCTACCTCTCCTGCCACAAGAGTATAGACCACAAACCTTCCTAATGTAAAACAACTGGCCTGAAGCCCAAGGGCTTAAACCAAAACCAAGAGACTTAGAATAGCAGTTGCAATTTAATCAGGCTACTAACAATCAATAATAAATGCAGCAGAATAAATGCAGTTGAACACTTTTAAGAACAAGCAGCAAAAGTAAAGCAAAATAATAAAGTAGGAAGAAACATAAACACAGTAAAAACAGCTGAATAAAATGCACTTTTTTAGGTTAAGTGAGAAGGGAGGAAACAGAAGATAATTAAGGTTTGAGAAAGTAAGGGAGTGGACCTTCCCAAATGATCTCTCTGTACTCAATAGAATGAGCTGATGAGATGGGACTGGGAAGAGTGTCCAAAATTAGATTTATAGTAGGGGTGGGCAACTCAAAAGCCACCAAATTTAAGAACAGAACAGTTGTGCCGGTGGGAGGGAAAAAATAAAATGTAGCCAGAGATCAGCAATGTTCATACAAAGTACAGCAAGCAGGCCACCAAATAAACACTTCAGCTAGAGATATTTCTTACTAACAGAGCAATGCTGTTTCTCAGCTCCTCCCACTAATTAACTGATATTATTCACTGATTGCAAAGGAATTCTTAGCTACCTTTTTTAACTGACCACAACCAAGACATCTTAAAACTCCAACAGAACAGAAAACTTAAAACAAATATAATACAAGAATAAGATACAAAATAGAAGTGATTAAACCTTAAATGAAAAGCTTCAATTCAAAATAAAATGCAGCTAGAGATCAACAATATTCAAGCGGAGAACAGCAAGCAGGCCGCCAAATACACACTTTGCTTTGGAACACTACCTGGGTTTCATGATTTTTGGAAATTATTGTGACTAAGCTCATCAACAATGTTTTAAGACAACTAGTTTGTTTTTTTTTTTAGTTTTATTTACCTCAATACTCATGGTAATGAGGTTGTACCTAGACAGATTCATGTGCTTGTTCATTTTTTTATTTTTATTATTTATTTATTTTTTATTTATACAGTGTACAGAAACATATACTTTTTAAATATAACTGAACTTCAAACTATATTCTAATATTCTAAGGCCTTTTGAAATCCAGCATACAAGTGCGATTTATCTTGCAATCTCCTGCTGCTGTTTCTATTGTATGTACAATTTCATAGCTAGTTTATTCTTTTCATGCAACATTATATCAAGTTAATTTTACATTTATTCCTATCTATTGCTATGAGAATAATTTTTAAATGGCACTCAAACCTCAGTGAATTTTAGAAGCTTATTCACAGGATTTCTGTTTAGATGCAATACAGATCAGCAGTGCACAGTACATAGCTATAGTGTGTTTCCTAGGTTTCACTTCACTTTTTGTTTTACAAGTAAATACTAGGTGAGAAATAAATATGGAAAATGACTAATTCCTATCAACAATGGTATGCATACTAGGAAATTTAAGGGCTTACTTCCCCAATCAAAGGGAAGTTACTAGAGTGCAGCTTAATGATGGGCAGGATTCACGATGGCTTGCACGGAGTCTAAGAGTCGTGTAAGACTCCATGCAGCCATTGCGATCCAGGAACAGCCCGAAATCCTGTGTAAGAGACAGCTAAAACGACTCTTACATGAGCAGGGCGTGGATATGCTAATCACCCCACTTGCAGCCGAAAGGCATGCAAATGAGGTAGATTAGCGATCCACGAAGCTGAAACCAGCCCGTGTAAGAGTCGTGTTAGATGCAGAAATGTACTCAGTTGACAACTGAGTACGTTACTGCAAATAACACAACGGAGCCATGACAGCTCCAAATAAAGTATGCAAATGTTGCAGTCAGCATGCCAATGGCCAAATATGTGGCCATTGGCATGGTAACCCGATGCAAACATGAAATAAAATATTTTTTTTTCCGGAGATCGTCGAGGTTTAAATGCAGCTCAGCCCCGCGCAAACGGGCTGTGCTATATAAAACAGAAAAATAAAGGTTTGAAACCCACAAATGTGGGTTTTATTTAATGCATGGATTTGCAATGCAGGGACTAGCAGACCAAAAACAACATGGCCACCGTCTAGTAGTTGCTAAGGGGGGATGCTGAGTGTAAGACATGTAACTAAGCATTAGTAGGCAATCCTATGTAAATGAGTGGTAGGATAGTGAATCACACTGTCACATAGCAAATGAGCACATTCCGTGTAGTGTAAGAGTTAGATAAGGGGGAAGTAACAGAGTAGGAGATAGGTGACATCACAGGGGGGAATGTCAGGAAGAAATCAAGCTCATTGGAGCAAAGTGGTATGTGAAAGATGTCAATCACACAGCAGAAAAAGAGGAGTGTCAACAGATAAGCATGGGAAAGTCAAGAAATGGAAGGTGTACACTGTGGCCAACACCAAAGTTTCTTGTTGTACGTGCATGCGTACGGGTGCGCGCTGGGAGCCGCGAGTAAGACAGAGTGCGCACGTGTAAGGCAGAGTAAGCATGTAGGAGCCTGTTTAAAGATCTGTAAACCTGTTTGCACTGGTGTGCACGCGTTTTAATCTGAATAAGCAGATTCTGGTCCGTGTAAGCATGTGTGCGTGCGTGGTAGCCACTGTGAGTGTGTTTTCGCTGGTATGCGTGCTGCTCCCCCCTGAGGAAACAGAGAGGAAAAGGAAACAGAAGAAATAGTAGGAAACTAGCAGGGAATACTTGTAGAGGTAGCAGGTGAAAACAATTAGAAGCAGGCAATTATACAGGCAGAATACAAGCCCAGCCCAGCACTTAAAACACTGCAAACAGCATTGCAGTATGTTTCTCTCAAGAGACACTGCAAGACAGGAGTAAGCTAGTAGAAGTGAAAACTGAAAAAGCTGCACTCAGACCAAACATGCTAGGGGTTGCCATAGCTGTCATAAGGAGACATAGGAGACTTGCTGAGGGTGGTGACAATGGAAATGCTGCCAGACAACCCACAGTGAGGAGACGGAGAAGAGTGTACAGGCCCAGGGTCACCTACCAGGGGTTACATGAGCTGGAGATAGTGGAGCGCTATAGAGTGGACAGAGACCTCCTGCAGCAAATTGTTGAGCTGTGCAGGCCATGCCTCACACACAGAACCAACAGAAGGGAACCCATCCCAGTGGAAACCAAGGTATGTGTTGGCCTAAGAATACTAGCAACAGGTACCTTCCAGAGACCAACTGGTGATATGATGGGGAAATCACAGGCATCAGCCTCCAGGGTACTGCACCAGTTCCTGGATACCATGTCAGCACATGTCGGTGAGCATATATATTTCCCCAATGCCCGTAAGGTATTGGCCAGCAATATGCATCTCTTCCAGCAAATAGCGGAATACCCTGAGGTAGTGGGTGCAATAGACTGCACGCACATATGCATCAAAGCACCAGCCGGTGAGCGGGGTAGGGCCTACATTAACCGCAAGGACTTCCCCTCCATCAATTGCCAGGTCGTGTGTGATGCCCAGGGCATAATAATGAATGTGTGCGCTGGCTGCCCTGGGAGCTACCATGATTCCCATATCTGGCATTTGACGCAGCTGTACCAGACATTTGCCAATGGGGACATCCCACATGGTCACCTAGTGGGGGATGCAGGTTATGCACTGGAGCCATGGCTGATGACACCCATCAGAAACGCACAAACGCCTGAACAGGAACGCCATAATGAGGCACACGCACAAACACGTAATGTAATAGAGCGTGTGTTTGGGCTGCTCAAGTCACGGTTTTGGTGCCTGGACACATCTGGTGGAGCCTTGCAGTACTCACTAACTACATGTACCCAAATTGTCATAGTATGTGCTATGCTACATAATATGATTCTGCGAAAACAGCTGCAGCAGGACCAGCATAGGGCCGGGACAAACAGCCCCCCACCATTGCCAAGGCCATCACAGGCAGAGCGTGACTCGGAGGAGGAACAACCTGAGCCTGCCCCAGTAGGCAGAAGGAGGCGTGCCCAGTATGCCCTGGCCTTGGCAAAGAGGCAATGCATAGCACATACACTGGCTCAGTAGGAACCCTGGGAATGATACCCCTCTCTGACTCACTCATATAGTAACAGGGACGCCTAACATGACACAACCTGCTCTCAAACGTGTACAGGGAGTGTAGTATATGCATCCAACAGAGGCAGCCCTGCAGCACCACCTGAGGCATGATTGCCATGTGTCAAGCAATGTAACACCATCTAGTATTTGCAAACATGAAGACCCAACCTAACATCTCACCCTCACCAAGCATGATGCCACACTATGAAGACAACAAGATCAAGTACAATAATTGGCTGTGGTATTGCTGTTAGCAAGGGGGAACACATGGCTGACAGCCTGGGCTGACATGCCGAGCAAGACATGATGCCCCACCTGCTAGGGATGGCACGCACCCAGTACACCTGGCTGTGTAGATACTGGCAAAGGCTGTTGTCATCCCCACTGTGCCTGGAATAGGTAAGTCTGGAAACACAAACCCACCACCATAGTTAGCACAAGGGATAATAACCTGGACGTAATGCTACCCAATGCCAGAAGTCTAACCTGCAAGGTGCATGCAGACCAAACCCACCACAGCATGGAGAATGGTAATATGTGTTCTGTAACAGAAACCTGGGCAAGGCCCAGAAGAGCACCCTAATACTACCAGGTTATGCCTCATACCATGCTCTACAGCTCCAAAACATGGAAAATGACAATAGGAGTGTGGCTACCAGTAATTATCAAGGATAACCACACCCCCAGGTTGGTACCACAGCAAGAAGCAGCATGGACTATCCATGGGCAAGTAACACTGTCTCAAACTGTGTACCTGTTTGAAGCCTGCTACAGACCACACACACAAACCCAGGTACCCCAGCCAGCCTTCCTGAAGACACTTCAGAGTATGAATGTCTCAACAAATACCAAACAAGGCACACACAAAGTATGACATAGGTGGCAATCCATTATGTATGGAAGACGTAATCAGGGACCTAGGGACACAAGTGGATGGCAACCTGTCATGTGACACTCACATTGCCAAGGTGGCCAGGAAGACCTGCTATATTGCCCACCTTAATATGAAAGGATGCACATGTAGAGCTACAGAGGTCACTGTGCCCCCATACTCTTCCCTTATCAGGCCCATACGTGACAACAATGCCCCAGTTTGGATGTACCTTACCTTACACATGCAGCAGTCAGAAAGACCCCAAATGTACCCCACCAACAGGATAAAGGGTCCAAACATTGGACATCTGCAGCCTGGCTGAAGAAACCACAGCCCAATTCAGAAGCATACTGCACAGTCAGAGGTGATGTATGCCTGATGTACAAGGCTATGTCCAATCCAGAATGAATGGACATGCTCCACTGCAGAGACCCCAAATCCAGCAGACACACCACAGTGAGATATCTGAACCTCCACACATAGATTAATAGGATGTGCTGGAGGGACAGATCCATAACCCAGAGGCTCCTGACACTCTGGAACAGAATCCCAGTCCATGATAGGCTGAGCTCCACACACAAACTCAACAAGAGAAATCCGGTGAAGTGAATGGGAGATAGTAGGTGTACACTGGGGGCCATCCCTGTGTCACATCTAGGAAAGTAAACCCTACGTGGGCATAATATGCACATTGCAAGGGGTGTTGAGACCCACACACAGTCTGTCCGTGCTCAAACAAGGCCAGGGCAGATAGCCTAGTATGAACCTATGAACCTATGATGATACAAATTGTGCAGGACACAAAGCATTATCACACAGCTGTCCTACCTGATGGTAGGAACCATGGTGATAATCCACAGATATGCTCTGCAGCACTCTAATATCACAAACAATACACCAAACCCACACACATTGCCAACAGCCTACCGAACAGATTCCTTCCAACCTCCCCACCAGCACCTAACTGCCAAATATCTATCCCAGGAGAGTGCTGGCCCCCTGACATTGCAGATGCTGAGGTAACAGCCAGCATCGACAAAGCACAGCACACAGCATCAATGGTACCAGATGGTGTCCTGGGTTGTGTCCAACAAGTACTGTAAGAAGAATGGAACAGCAAATAGCATTACTGCGCACTATCAGTCCTACCACAGGATATGCACCCAAAGAGCAGTGTACAGCAACAGTGGTCCCACACCACAAAGGGGGTGCCTGAATGGTTACTGCAAACTATCACCCCTCAACCCGACTATCTAGGTTGGCAAAGTAATGGAGAGGATGATCATGGATCCCATGAATAACGAGATTGGGTACCTACAGACATTGGACCCTACCCAGTGTGGCTGTCATAGGGCAGATCCTGCCCCTTACACATGTCTGACTCATGTGAAACGTGCACCAAGCCCATTGATGTGGGGAATGTTGATCACACAGCCTATCTGGACCTTGCTAAACCTTTCCATACAATACCCTAGTTGGCGGTACAGATAAGCTCACCAGCCTAACTATAAACCCCTATGCAAGTAGATGGGTTGCAAACCAGCTCAAGGACAGAACTGACCTGGCAGACATGCTGTAGCCATGGCAGACTGCAAACCAGGTACAACTGGCATCCCACAAGGCATGGTCCTGGGACCTCTCTTGTATGCTATATATGTCACATAGGTACAGGCCAACATGGAAGGACTCTGTCTGAACAGGTTTGCAGAGGACTACAAACTGGCCACCATATCGGACCCTCCAGCTGACACAAGCAACCTACAAAAGGCACACATAGAAACACACAAGTGGTGCCACAGCCATGTCAACAAGCTAAATGCAGAATAGTGTATAGCCAACCCCAGTGGTAACACAGTACATGGCCAGAAATTACCACATAGGTGTTAGCCCAGTAAGTACATCAGGAGCAATAAGAGACCTGGGGACACAAGGTGATAGATATCCTGCATGTGACAACCATGTGTCTGTAGTGGTTACACAAACATACCATATACCCACCTAATCATGAAGGCAAGCACAGCTTGGTTAGGGTAGGTCAATGTGCCTCTCCAGTCATCCATCAGCAGCCTCACAATTGTGTACAATGGCCCTTCAGGGATGTACCGTAGCAGACACCTGCAGCAACTGGAAAGACCACACAAATACCCCACCAGGAGGATCTCAAAGCTGTAACAGATGCCATGTGTTGCCTGATTAAAAAAACTGCAGCTCCACACAGTGCCATACTGCCTGGCTGGAGGTGAACTGTGCCTGATGTATAGAGCCATGACCAACCTGGTATCAATGGACATTTGGCACCATGTAAACACTGAATGCTGGTGACCTATGCAGCTGACAGGCCTGAACCCCAGCACAGACATAAACAGGACATGCTGTACCGATTGGTCCATAACCCAGAAGCTCACTCCACTCACAACTAAACTCCCACTACAGGATATCCAGGGAGTCCCTCAGTGACTGTCATCCAGAGGAATCATGATGACTGGATGGGAGATGGTAGGTGTACCCTGGATATCACCTGTATGTCACGGGTAGACAGAGGCACAGCACACTAACCGTGACATATGTCATGGCAAACACCAGTAAATGTGTGTTGAAGGACAAACACTGTCTGACTAGCATTAGAAATGGACTAGGGCACATGGCCATTGTTTGTCACTGTCCACACAAGTTGTGCAATACATTAACAATGTCGGACAATCATGTACTATGCTGTCCATATCTGAACAAAATGCAACATGGTCATATCTGCACAACTGGCCCTCAACCAGTCTGGTGTGCTCACTATAAATATTACAAGCAGTGATAGGACTGAAACCGATTATACTGTCCACCACAGTGAAAGTTCTGCACCAGTACACTATACGACAATACAACTGTTTGGTCAGCAGGAAAGGATGATGACAACTGTATGCAAACTATCCCATGGCGACCCTGCAGGCACAGCATAATGCCTGTTAGGTTCAGACACAAAGCAGTTGGGCAGTAAGAACACAACCTGATGTCCAACACTCAACTGTACATGTGATATATAGATGGCGTCCACACACAAACAGAAATGTGGTAGTCCACAGATCCCAACATAAGGAAAGGTCACACTGGGCATGCTCGCACACTTAGATAAATGAGACATGGCAGTCAAGAAGCCATACAAACTGCGAACTGGGCATGCTCACACACTTAGGCCATGTCACAGTTCAGCAGTTGCACACACATATCTGGCATTTCTATGTGTTAACACAGGAACCTCCCACAATACAGACATCTGCCCAGTGCACACAGTGAAGTTACAACAGAGACATAAGTAAAGTACTGGATCCCACTCATATGCAAACATCTCCCACAGTACACACGCTGTTTATAGATATAGGGAAGGCTATGGCAATAAAGACCCACAAACAGTATATGAGCAACAGATACTTGCATCTGACCGGTAAACATATGGCCGTAGAGTGCAATACCTGACTGTTGTCCCTAGGGAATACAGAAGACTATCCACAGTGTATTTGGCATCTGCCTCCACAGTACAGTAGGCCACTGTGCCTGTGCAAAGTTAATGCATAGATATGCTCTCCCCTGTACTGATGGATAGTAACAGATGTACATACCTCTTCATCCATAATGATGTCAGCACACTATACATATGTCAGGAGCAGAAATTATATCAAGTGATGTGAATAGTGCGCTCCGCTACTGTGTCTCTAACAAGTGTCATAACATAGTTAGGTAGGAGTTTGAATCCTGCAAGTGCTCCATGTGTGTGTGAATGTGTGTGGGGGAGTAGTGTGTGCAATTCCATGTGTATGAGAAATGTCCCTTTTGGCAACTATCACTACACAACACATGCTGCATATTCCACTGTCTAAACACTGATGATGTCAGCACCCTATAAGTACAGCAGGAGAAAGCAATTCCCCCCAGTAATGCAAATAGCGTGCTCAGCTAATGCATCTCTCGCAAGTATCATAACATAGTTTTGTAGGGGTTTGAATCCTGCAAGTGCTCAGTATGTGTGTGGGGGAGTTATGTGTGCAATTCCATGTGTATGAGAAATGTCCCTTTTGGCAACTATTACTACACAACACATGCTGCATATTCCACTGTCTAAACACTGATGATGTCAGCACCCTATAAGTACAGCAGGAGAAAGCAATCCCCCCAGTAATGCCAATAGTGCATGCTGCTAATGCGTCTCTCGCAAGTGTTATAACATAGTTAGGTAGCGGTTTGAAACCTGCAAGTGCCCTGTGTGTGAGGGAGTAGTGTGTGCAATTCCATGTGTATGAAAAATGTCCCTTTTGGCAACTATTACTACACAACACATGCTGCATAGTCCACTGTCTAAACACTGATGATGTCAGCACCCTATAAGTACAGCAGGAGAAAACAATCCCCCCCGTAATGCAAATAGCACGCTCTGCTAATGGGTCTCTCACAAGTGTCATAACATAGTTAAGTAGGGGTTTGCATCCTGCAAGTGTTCAGTGTGTGTGTGAATGTGTGTGGGGGAGTAGTGTGTGCAATTCCATGTGTATGAGAAATGTCCCTTGTGGCAACTATTACTACACAACACATGCTGCATATTCCACTGTCTAAACACTGATGATGTCAGCACCCTATAAGTACAGCAGGAGAAAACAATCCCCCCAGTAATGCAAATAGCACGCTCTGCTAATGCATCTCTCGCAAGTGTCATAACATAGGTAGGGGTTTGAATCCTGCAAGTGCTCAGTGTGTGTGTGAATGTGTGTGGGGGAGTAGTGTGTGCAATTCCATGTGTATGAGAAATGTCCCTTTTGGCAACTATTACTTCACAACCCATGCTGCATATTCCACTGTCTAAACACTGATGATGTCAGCACCCTATAAGTACAGCAGGAGAAAGCAATCCCCCCAGTAATGCAAATAGCACGCTCCGCTAATGCGTCTCTCACAAGTGTCATAACATAGTTAAGTAGGGGTTTGAATCCTGCAAATGCTCAGTGTGTGTGTGCATGTGTCTGGAGAAGTAGTGTGTGCAATTCCATGTGTATGAGAAATGTCCCTTTTGGCAACTATTACTACACAACACATGCTGCATATTCCACTGTCTAAACACTGATGATGTCAGCACCCTATAAGTACAGCAGGAGAAAGCAATCCCCCCAGTAATGCAAATAGCACGCTCCGCTAATGCGTCTCTCACAAGTGTCATAACATAGTTAGGTAGAGGTTTGAATCCTGCGAGTGCTCAGTGTGTGGGGGAGTAGTGTGTGCAATTTCATGTGTATGAGAAATGTCCCTTTTGGCAACTATTACTACACAACACATGCTGCATATTCCACTGTCTAAACACTGATGATGTCAGCATCCTATAAGTACAGCAGGAGAAAGCAATCCTACCAGTAATGCAAATAGCACACTCTACTACTGCGACTCTCACAAGTGATCTAACATAGTTAGATAGGGGGTTTGTATCCTACAAACGCCATGTGTATTTTTGTCACACAGTTTGTCCATGTGTGTGGGGTGTTGTTCCCAATATTGCATGACATACATTATATCAGTAATGTCAATGCACACATGATGTATGTGTGTGCCACCTACACATATGTACCTGTGAACTGCAAGAGTTCCCATGTCCGAAGCCTGCCTCATGTGAATACATGGAATATGCATCAGACAACTGTATGACTATGGTGTTCTGTGCAGGGGCTGCAAGTGGTATGTGACTATACAGTGTGGGTTGTAGATGGTGTCATCCCACCAGCGAGGGATACATGACTGGTCTGGAGCATATAGTCCACATGTTGGTGATGAACAGGTGCAGCATGTTGTCACCACTTGTGGGAGTGGTAACAAGTTGTTCCATAGCAATACAGGGAATAAATGATAAGAACCCTTCAGATAGGGTCTTGCAGCTAGAATAATGCCACACTGTATGTTTGGGTAGTCGCAGTACAACCATATAATGGTGTATGTAGAGACCGTCATATTCCCAGTGTTGTCAGGAAGGCCATGTGGGTTTCCTGGGTATGGGAGTGTAGTGTGTGCCAGGCTATGAACCTGAAGGCAGTCTAACCCACTGTGTGTTGCACATGGAGAGGCTCTGATGCTTTGTGCAGTGCCACAAACCTGGGGGTGTGTGTATCTGAGGTGCCTTTGGATACATCCCCCCTGTTCTGGTTTGGTGCATGTGTAGGGGATGACAAGCATGGTATCAGGAATGACCTGGCACTGATGGTGTGCACCTGGGAGCCTTGTACCAGGAGTCTGTTAGTGCATGGATATTGCTGTACCCCATGCTAAGGACAGTTTCCACTGCATGCATCTTGAGGTTTACACTGCTGCTGTTGAGTAGCATTTCTATTAGTGTCCTATCCCGTGTGATACCTGTGTAGGTGGTTATGTAATGTCAGCCTTACATACAAAGGCACTATGTGTATAGCAACAGCCTCTGCCAATATACAACGGCCCATGGGTGACAGGTGCAAGCTGTCCCAAGCAAAGCAATGTGGCTTGTCCAGCATGTAATCCCTCACTGACAGGCATTGGATCCCCTTTGAATGTCACTGAAAGATACGTTAATTGCAGAAATTGATGATCCTGTCTACATATTGTGGCAGCATTCTTGGTGATGGTGAGATGCTACTCAAGGCCAGGGTCATACCAGCCTGTGCCACAAGCTCAGAGAGCCCCTCTATGTCCCCTAACATGTAGTCCAGGGAGGTGCGTCAGAGTTCATACACACTGGCACAGACAATGACTGAGTCATACTTCTACATGCCTTGGAGTGACCGGTATGCTTGTGTTATGTGGTGGATCATAGTGCCTGACGGGCAGCACAGCGTGACCATCACCTTGTTCAGCCTGGGAGCAGGACCTCAGTGTACGTGATGATAGAGGTACCTCATACAACTGTAGCAGGTGTGTTGTCAAGCCGTATGGCCTGTGACTGTTTGGCACACAGGCTTTGTGAGCTATGTGTTGCATGTGCTCTGCTCTGGCTTAACGTTTGCTTGTGTGTCTGCTTTGCAGGTGTCAGCTGCTCAGGCAGGATGCTATTCTGAGAGCCCAATAATGTACCTGTGTGTTTCTGTGTTTGGATTGCGGTCGTGGCAGGTCTATGGGAGACTGGTACTGTATTCACTGTAGTATCCCACTCCACCTGACAGGGAATGCCAGTGCTGTGTTAACAGAGCTTAGCCCCCAGTTTTGCTATGTGGTTGCATCTCTCACATGTGTTGTACGTGTATGGGAAGGGGAGAGGGTTGTCTGTGTACATGAGGCAGCTGTAACATTGCCACATGACTCACAGATTCACCAACTGGACCTGAGAGTAGATCGACAGGTGACCTTTGCACATGCTACCATAGCATTGTGACTCCCATACTAAGTAACAACACATAGGGCCAATGGGGAACAAGGTACTCAAGGTGACTATGTGAGGGTGTAGTGCTCCTGATATGTTAGTGCTGGCATATATGAATGCTGTCTTGAGCAAATGTGAGGTAAGTCATATGCAATGTGTTACAGGCAAGCTACATGCAAACAGGACAAACAGTGACGTTCTGTCAAGTGACACATGGACATCAGTACAGTAAGCAATACAGATGTCACTAGGGATCCACAGAGGCACTGTATATCTGCACTGCAGGTGGAATCAGTGTTTCAGGAACGTAACAGGCAAACATGCATACAAACAAAGCTACAGTCAGCAGGCCTGTATGTAGACTATGCTACAACAAACAAGGTGTACGACTTCCAGTAGGTAACAGTGCATATATGCAGGCACTATAAGCCAGTACCCAGACATTCACAGGTCAGACGGGCTGGGTCCAGCCGCACCCCACACATGTGTATAGACCACGTACCTTCGTAATGTTGAATAACTGGCCTGATACCCAAGTGCTCATACCTGTAATAATACACATGTCAAATAACAGACACTGAGCCCTCACTCAGCAGTTCCAGACTTAGTATGAGCCTTGAACCTGTTGTGTAGTACTGCACACATATCAACATCCTGAAACATCTGCATTGCAGAGTCGTGTGCGGACAGCATGCAACTCGCACTTGACATGGCCATCATTGAGTATCAATATGTACATTGTTGTATCCCCTGTGCTACCTATGTAGGTGGCCATCCCTTCACAGCCTCACCACCAGTATGCAAAGATGTGCAGACAGAACACTGTGGTAATTACTATGGGTGTACAAAACAATACAATGACATTCATACTGTAACTGCATCAGGCATGCTGGTATATACCCACAATGCTATCATTACACTGTACTGTTGTCAACATCATACTATTACAATACGTCTATGTACTCACCCTGTGCATCAGCACCATGTTAACCTATTCCTGCACCGATTTTACAGATTGCAGGAGGTGGCACAGTTTCATCATATGCACAGGGTGTGTACCTGGTATGCCTGAGTCTGCCACTGATACAACCAATTGACATGTCTGTGTGTGTGTGTTGGTGAGGGACAGCAGTACAAGATGGGGCAATGTTGATGCAGTGTGTGCGTGTATGCGGTAGCCCTAGGTGTTATCACTTTGCATGTGTGTATGAATGCACACAGTCCCACCTCATGGCTGCCATATACAGGTGTTTGTGGACAGCCACAGACTGTACCTGCCAGGTCATACAGATCACTGTCTGTGGCCACGGACACAGTACCTGTGCCTGGCAGGGGTGCTACGGACTGTATCAGGTACTAAGCCAGACTGGGTACTGTCATCAGAAGCAGGTGGTTGGTGACTGGAGACAGGTCCCTGTTGGGACTGTCCAGAGCCACGTGCACATGGTCTCCTGCGGCGGTCTGATGACAGCAGAGACCCAGCATTGCTGGGGCTGCTGCTGGCACTTTGTGAGCGGCCGCGGGCCTGTTGTCATCCGCGACGGCTGCCAGCTGCTGCTGTTGCTGGCATACGGCCACATCGACGCCTCAACCATCCACCATTGCCCTGGCTCATGGACATGTAGGTGTGGAACAGAGCTAATGTATCCCCCCAACATCTGTTAATGACCTCGGTGAAGTTGCGGATGGCAGCCGCAACATAACGCATACTGTCACTCATGGCTGTGCGACATGCTCTCTGCTCCCTCAGACCCTGTCTGGTGCACCGTTCCATACGTGACTGTGCCTGCATTACAGCCTGAAACATAGCTGAGGTTGAAAGACCTCTGTGGGCACATCTGACAGGGGCAGTACGCCCACGGATGCTCCCACGAGAACCCATGGACGTCTGCCTGTGTGGTACCATGTCAGGACCCTGGCCATGGCTGCTGTGTGGGGATGCATGTGCCACCGGTACCACATTACCCTGGTCAATGCCCACTGTATCCTGTCCATCACCTAGGGACATTGGTGACAAAGGATGTATTGGCAGGATGACTGTGCACATTGATGGGGTCGACAGCTGTGTAGTGTCAATTGGCTGACCAATGACAGACCCTGGCACACCTACCTGTGCCATTACACAGGTATCATCATTATCACTATCCACAGCAGCTGATTCAGGTTCCCTGCTGCACGACACCAGAGCCGCACCAGAACCTGTGGGAGTAAGACAGGAAACACAGTTTACAATGTGTACACAATGTCACCACTGATGCACACATGCACACATGCACACATGGGCACATGCACACATGCACACATGCACACATGCACACATGGGCACATGCACACATGCGCACATGCACACATGCACACATGGGCACATGGGCACATGCACACATGCGCACATGGGCACATGCACACATGCACACATGGGCACATGCACACATGCACACATGCACACATGGGCACATGCACACATGCACACACCTCAGTATATGAGATATCAACCCACAGACACAAACACACCTACAATCAAACACATAGCACTACTACTTCAGCCTATTATTACTATTAGTATCAAGAGTATTGAAGGTAATGGTATTACACACTCACTAGCATGGATAGGCTGCCTTGCTGTTACACCAGAGGGACCTGCAGAAAAGAGACATTTATTGTCAGTGGGCACAACTGTGCCATTGATACTGTGGGCATGATACAGTTCAGTAGTGCAACAGTTAGCTTCCACAGGTGTACTGCAGATATTGAGGATATCACTCTTGCACAATAATTACCAAGATTACCGCTACAAAACGAGGACACACCTCACACATGCATAACCTAACAGTGTACAGAACGGTCAACTATACACATGGCATGTTACCTGCACGCTCCATGTCCTGCTGCTGTGTGGCTCCAGCCTCCATCATTACACATGTATGCTGCTGCTGTTGCTGTTGGGCTGGAGCCACAACACTTAGGAGTAGTCCCTCCAGTCTGGTGAGGGGGGGATGTCTAGCCACCCCACCACCTGTGGCAAGCTGCTGCCTGTGGATATCTGACGCACGCTGACGGACATTTTTAATTAAATCACTGCAGTGATGGCGTACCTGCTCATATGTCCGGTTATGTATGCCTATGTCATTTACCCGACGGACCAGGTCTTGCCTCAGTACAGCCCTCTCCTGCTGATTCTGGCTGGTGCAGGAAAAGAGTACAGCGAAATCCCGCACCAGGCTCTGGTGTATCTCCTCCTCCTCTGCAGCGGAGTAGACAGGGTTCCGCTGGTGAACCATAGCCCTGAAAAGGAGAAGGAAAATATGTCAGCAATATCTGTCAGCAAACTATGGCACACATAATACACATAATACTAGACTGCAGTGATATAACTTAAACACCATATATAGCATCTGTCTGTCTATTGGGGGATACACATGTAAATGACCAGATATCAGTGCTCATCCGACAACTGTGCAACAGTACCTGGCACACTCCATACGACAGACTAGTATACTGCAGCAGTCAACACACTGTTTCAGGTACATTACACAACCTCACACTGGGGGTTTGTATCAAAGTACTGTATGGGGAAAATTATCAGCCCATGCACTGCACACAATGCACGTTACATATTTCACTGGTAATGCACACTACTCTTACTTGCCTTAACCCTACCTACACCACAGTGACATACAGGGTAACACAGCACAACATATGGCAATGTAGTATGTGTTGATCGCAATACCTCACACACCTGTCTCTGGCCTCACACCAAGGACACACACTACCATGACAGACAGACAGTCATGGTGAACAATCACGCCAGTACACAACATGCACCCAGTCACTAGCACACTCATTCCACCTCACATATTTCGTTTGCAATGTGTTCATGGGTGTGCATTGTGTCTTAGCTAGGTAGTGTGCTTTTGGCCCTGGGCCTACAGCAGCATACTGTTATGCTACCCTGCCCCTTGTGACACATGTGTTATGATCGTACCTGCTCCTTACAAACAGTTACACAGGGTGACTCATATGGCATGTTACCTATCTGCATAACATTCAGCAGGGGTATGTCTAACATCTACACATGGGGAGCCTTGCTTCTTAATTCTGTGTGGTCTACTACAGGGTATGTCGTATCTGTGGGTAGGGTCCTGCACCTCCACCATGTGCTCTATACTGCAGTGACACAGACGACAGACATAGGTAATTTGTGTTGTGGATGTTGGAGGTGTTACCATGGTTGTTAGACAAGTGTCATGGGTGTGACTGAACTATGTATATCCAGCAGTGGTAACCTCTATGTAGGTAGTCTGTGTGTGCTCTGCGGTCTTGTCAGTCACTCTGCATAGGTATTGTGTTTGAGTGCATTGACACAGTTACTTGCATATGTCTATGTCCTTCTCCATATCTGTAGCTGTCATGGGAGGTACATACCGTGTAGGACATTGTGGGGTGTGGATGGGTACAGTGACCTACATGTCCATAGCTGACACACCATGTCCGCTGACACATTCCATGTACAGGTATTACAGGACTAGTGTGCCACTGTGTATATCAATGTGGAGCCTATTGTACACTTGTTGCCCCTGTTCCCCCCTGACACATGCAGTGGTGGGCAGGCATGAACATATGTGGTTGTTACTGGTGTCAGTGTTTTTGAATGGGGTATGGTACTCCAGTATCCACACTGGTGTTCACTCCATGCCATTGACACCAGGCACCTGTTGCAAGACATCTGCGCACATGTGCCTCACACAGTATATATATATATATATATATATATATATATATATATATATATATATATATATATGTGTGTGTGTGTATTGATATATTTATATCTGTATATATATATATATATATATATATATATATATATATATATATATATATATATGTTTGTATATATGTATATAAAATATGTATATATAGATGTAGATATATACATATAGATGTGGGGAGAGAGGGGGACAGAGTGAGAGAGAGACACAGGGAGAGTGAGAGTGAGAGGGGGTGGGACAGAGAGAGAGACAGATAGTCATATACAGACATATCTGTTGTCAGTCAGATCTATCTGTATATGTATATGTCTCTACATATATCTATATATGTATGTGTGTATTACATATATCTGTACGTACATATTCTACCAATCTCAATGTCTGTGCAGTAACTGAGAACCTGGTTCAAGGCTCCTGAGAGCACACCAGTGGTACCAGGCTATACCCCGTATCATGCTTTTTGGCCCCAGGACTCAGGACAAAACAAAAAGGGAGGGTGTGTGTCCATATTCATGAAGGACACCCACACCTCCAGGTTAGTGACAACACATGAAGCATCACAGACCATCCAGGTGCAGATAACCATAGGCAAACCTGCTATACAACTGGTAGCATGTTACAGACCACCCTCCCAATTGCAGGAACCACAGTCAGCCTTCCTGAAGACATTGGAGGATATGAATGTCCCACCACACACCATCATATTGGGAGACTTCAACTACCCTAACATACACTGGGTGCATTTTTCTAGCCCAAACACCCTAGCCCAAAGGTTCCCGGAATTCACTAAGTCAAATGCAATGGAACAGCTAGTCACCTCTCCCACAACGGGAGATAATATACTAGACCTGATCATCACAAACATGGGGACAATGTGCTACACACCGGAAGTATACCCCTCACTAGTCACATCTGACCACAGACTAATCCCCCTGGATATACATATCCCACCTCCCCCACAACACAAAAGACTACAGTGGGAAAACGCTCACATGCCGACTTTACACTTCTTATAACTGAGTTTGTATCCTTAATGCCCACTGGGCCAGTGGAAACCACTTCCCACAATGCAGACACCTTCACATATGCTTTCTACGGACATCTCCAAGAATGCATGGATCATGCAATCACAAATAAAACCAAGACCCTCACCACCAAGGGCAGGTGCCCTTTCTGGTGGACCCCAGTATTGAACAAACTGTATAAGAACAGAAGGTAGCTACTGCACGGCAGAGCAGAATTCCATAGAGCTAAGGCATCTCTGATCAGCAGTAGTTGAAAGATACATTTTGTCGTACAAACATGCAAGGCCAACAATGAGAGGGACATCGCTATGGACACTATAGATAACCACAAGGCCTTCTTCTGCTATGTTACACACCTGGGTGGGAACCCTCAGATATGTTCAAAGTTAGTTCACAGTGACAAACGCTACACTGAACACACAGATAATGCCAACATTCTGGCAGACAGGTTCAGTGCAGATTTCTACCCTCCCTCACTCCCACATGAGGAATTACTTATCCCCGCTGACTGCAACCTCCCTGTCATCTCAGATGTCCAGCTGAGAACCACCCTCAGCAAAGCTGTAAACACAGCATCAATGGGACTTGAAGGTATTGCAGGTTGCATGCTACGTGAACTCCAAGAGGAGCTACACACGCACATTAAATGCTATTCAACCGTAGCCTTACTACAGCATATGTACCTGGACACTGGCATACAGCAACAGTAGTCCAACTCCACACAGGAGGCACCTCTACAGACCCTGGTAACTACCGCCCCATAAGCATAACCAGCCTGGTCTACAACGCTATGGAAAGGATCATTATGGAACTCATACACAGAGACATTGGGGACTTAGACACTTGATCCCACCCGGTTTGGCTTTGTAGAGGGCAGATCCTGCCTTATGAACCTGGATGACCTTTTCAAATCAGTCACTAGAGCCATTGACGAGGGCACAGTGGTCCATACTGCCTACCTGGACTTGCCTACGGCTTTTGACACAACACCGCACTCTGGCATCATAGACATGATCAACAGCTGAAATGTAAATCCATATGTCACAAGATGGGTTGCAAACTGGCTAACGGATAGAAACCCTACAGTCAAACTCACTGGTGCCATGTCAGACTCAGAGCCAGTCACAAGTGGTGTCCCATAGGGCTCTGTCCTGGGACTGCTCATGTTCGGCATATAATTCACAGATGTGGAAGCAGACATGGGAGGGTAGTGGCTGACAATGTTCAAAGATGACTGCATACTAGGTGCCATAGTCGATACACCAGCTGACATACATCCTACTGACAGGCCTCACGGACACCGACAACTGGTGCCGGAGTCATGGCCTTAAACTGCATGCCATATAATGTATACTCATACCCTTTTGGATGGACAAGGTACCCACATATTATCACATAGACAGTAACCCACTGAGTACAGACAAAGTAATCGGAGACCTGGTGACACTGATCGATACTGACCTCTCATTTGACACCCATGTTGCCAAAGTGGTTGGATAGACTTCCTACCTTGTCCACCTTATCATGAAGGGATTCACATCCAGATCAAAAGGGCTCATTGTACCCCTATACTCCTCCCTTATCAGGCCCATGACTGTGTACTATGCCCCATTTGGTATGTACCTCACCTGGCACTTGCAACAGCTAGGGGGACCCCATAAGTACATCACCAGGAGGATCAAGGGTCTCCAACAACTTTCATATGCTGCCAGACTAACGTAACTCATGCTCTATTCCATAGCATACTACCTACGTAGGGGTGATCTGTGCCTGATGTACAAGGCCATGTCCAATCAGGTATTGATGGACATGTTCCACCTCATACAATCCAAATCCATCAGAGCCACAACAGCTACAGATTTAAACCTCAGCACACATATGAATAGGACATACTGTAGGGACAGATCCATCACTAAGAGGCTTCCCATACTGTGGAACAGGATCCCAGTTCATGTTAGGCAGAGACCCTCACTGACACTCTTCATGTGAATTCTTGACGAGTGGATGGGTGATCATAGGTTTACACCAGGGGTCATCTCTGTGTCACCACTAGACAGAGGCACAGTAAACTAATGCTACTATGTAGGGGGGGTCTTCACTGTGTCACTACTATACAGAGGCGCAAGTTTATAAATCTATTCTATACACTGTCTGCAGATAGCCTAGTACTAAACTATGACACTGTGAAACTATATATGTCTATGTATTTCTACATCCCTCTCTATCTATGTATACACATATGCATATATATATATATATATATATATATATATATATATATATATATATATACATACATATCTCGATATGCAGACGTATACACATATATATATATATATATATATATATATATATATATATATATATATTCCTTTTTAGTTCCACATATGTATACACACAGTAACGTACTGCTGAACATCCATTACTGTACAACCTACTTGTACATTGCACTACAACCTACATTGCTATGTGCACATAGCTACATTCACATACATATGTATGTAGAGCCTTCAGTGACAGTTGCAGTATGTCCCCGACCCTATGCACATCTTCATATACATAGATACAGACCAATAACACATCTGGGGGGTTCACAGTATGTAGACTATTATAGTAGTACTTTACATTACCTGTGTTTGTTGCAGCTGTTTGCGTAGGCTTGCAGTTACTTGGCCTGCTGTCAGCCTCTTTGTTTTGTTGTTACAGGTTTTTTTTTCTTTCTTTCTTTCTTTCTTTCTTTCTTTCTTTCTTTCTTTCTTTCTTTCTTTCTTTCTTTCTTTCTTTCTTTCTTTTCTCTCTCTCTCTCTCTCTCTACCTCCAGCGGGTGCAATGAAAGTATTGCATGTGTGGACTGGGAGTACAGGATGCTTTTGTAGGTATCTGCACATGTCCATGTGATGGCCTCTGCATCAATTGTTAGCCAGCATTTACTAATTGCATGCAGCCTGTTGTGTAGTGATTGCAGTTCTCACTGTGATTACAGGACTGTGCTATTAAAAGGTCTGTTAGGTAGGCGTAGCCCTTTCAGATTATCAGGGTAGGGACCATGCTGGTTTGCTGTGGACACTGTTCTGTGAGTATAAGGGTTGGTATGTCTCTCATATTTCAGGCTGTGTTGTAGACACTGCAATGCATGTTGAGTATTCCTTCCTCCAGTGTCCTCTTCTCCGTGTGTATGTAAACTGACACCTACGACTAGTAATACTGTGTATATGGGTGTGTGTGCTTTCCTGTGGGGATTGTGGTGTAACTGGTATATAGCAGTGGCTCTTGCAATCTGTTGCTATGGCTTTAATATTTGGCCTTTACATTCACTCCTTGTATGCCTGCTAGGTGTCTTTCCTGTAATGTGTTGCTATGGCTTTCCTATTTTCCATTTACATTCACAGCTTGTAATGCTTGCTAAATCTGTTTGGGCAGCAATTCCTTATGTGTTTGTTGTGGAAGGGTGTTACTGCATGCAGTGTGGTCTGGCCGTAGTGTGGGCCTTGACACATACAAGGGTATTTGATCATGCTGCTGAGCAGGCCTCAGATACTCTCCAGTGCATCTTTTATCAGCCTCATGGAATGGTACATAGCAGTGGGATACTCCAATGACATATTCTGATATTCTGCAGTTGTAACTGTGGATTATTTCAAGCATATGTATTAGTACACCATTTGTGCCGTGCAGGTGGTGCATACCTTCATTCAGTCATAGTTACCATTGCATGTGTAGTTACACCTTTCTGCCTACTGTTAGTACATTTGACAGGGTGTCCGTGGGGCACAGTTGACATTTGTTTTCACATGAGGGACATCCCTGTAACTCAGTCACAGTTGCTATGTCTGATCTCTCAACTATTCAACTATGGCAGTGTTTATCCTGCTCTGAGTATGTGTGTGGCTTGCCAAATGCTACTGTGACATTATTACCTAGTAGCTACCAACTAGCATGACTGTTTCTCAGCACACAGTACTATTTTACAAATCCACTAGATTTGACAGTAAATATACATGACATGCTTTGTGTACTAGACTTGCAATATTCCCTTTACATTAATTCCTACTATTTTATGATATATTTCTTTCAGCACAATGTTCTTGTATAGCAGTCATGGCTTAGTGGTAAGTCATGCAGAGTAGTGTTTCCTAGGTTCGAGACTGAGGGAGGTATTTTATTTTGCTGCTGAGAAAACTACAGGCCTTGTCATTCAGAGTGACTAAGGCACTTTTAAGGAGTTGTAAGCGGGTTAGCGCTGGTTTGCATGGAGGTCGTGCATGCGCACTGCCACTTAGCTTCGCGCACACACGCTTAGCTAAGCGCACAGAAGTGCACACCCGCTTACTACTGCTTAAAAGTGCTTACTCTCGCGCACACCCGCTTTATTTTCTTTTAATGAAAAGAAAATGGGGAGATAGGAAAGTGGTGAAAAAGGGGGCACAAAGAGGGTAGGACAGTAGGAAAACAAGCTCGGGTTTTGCAGGAGGGATGTAGGAAAGGCCCATAGCTGCCCATTTCTTCGTCAGCAACAGCTGTGCATATGTTTGTAATTTGGTGTGAAATTTGAAACCTTCCACCCCTGAGAGAGGTGTGAGGACAACAATATTTGTTTTACAGCCAATTGTAATTGCCAGTTTACATGTCCAGCAGACATGTGAGCAAAATGGGTAGCTATGTATGGGGCGTAATTCTTTTGTGGGTACAGAGTGCCCTTTTTTTTTTTGTTTTTCAGGTGAGAGTGGTATGTCAGGTACGGGAAGTCGGTAAAGCTGGGGAGGTAGGTAGGGGAGGTTAACAGACAAGACAAACAAGACGCATACAGGGTTGGTGTATGACACATGTGGGGGGGGTTACACAATTGACGGGGACGGATGTTTGGATATCTCGAGCCCATGAGCCCACAGATGGCAACAGTGGAACTGAGATCCCCACCCATGGGCAGTTGCCACTGTGCCTTCACTGCCCAGGATGGGGCTGTGCTGGGGGCTGTGTAGGCCAGGCAGCAGGCACGCCCGTGAGTTGTGCCACCCATGCCTCAAGCTGGCGTAGGGGCCCAAGCACAGCGTGCCGGATCTCCCTACGCACCACAGTCCGGACACTACGGAGGGTGAGTGGATGTTCTCCTCCAGCCACACTTGCAGAGGGGGGACGAGCCCCATCCCCTGCAGTGCTTTCACCCGCAGGTGGCACAGGGCCACCGGAGGAGGGTCTGGCCTGGGCACTACTGCCAGGTGCACTCGCCAGCTGAGGTGGGAGAGGTGGGTCCGCTGGAACCCGCCTTCCCTGTCGTCCTATGTTGTGCATTATTTAGTGACAGTTTGGGTTAGTAACATGCAATACCATTCACAATTAGTTGTAACAGCATGCATTAGTATTCCCATTAACCAAACACCCATAAATTCAAGCCGTTGAACAGCAAGCATAACACATGCATAATTTGAACAACAGTACACATTCCAATGACATGCAGGGTTGAGTGATGGCAACAGGCCATCAGGTTTGGATGTATGAACAGGGCACATGCATCAATGTACATGGAAATATGTATGAACCGACAGGACAATTGTCCAGGGGTGTTAATTGTGAATACACATACCCATTTCACGTGGAATGGATTATTTGTGGTTATAGGGTAGGGTGAAGAAAAATTTCATTAACAACTTCAAATACCTATACATATGCTGTACATTTCTACTAGCTGCAGATATATACACACTACAGGTCTGTCTACAGTTTCCTATGTGACAACTTATTCATGTTGGTGATAGGAATGTTACTGCTACATCAATATACATTTAATTTTTATTCATACACATTCATATCTGGCTCTGTTCAGCTACATCATCCTGCTACATTTGCTTTATATGGCTATAGACAACTGTGGATGTTTGGTATTTCATACAACCATACTATCTGCATATTGCAAACTGAGAGCAACATATCCAGATTTTGGGACACACATTCCAGCTTCAGTACTTTTTTCAACACATGTTGCTGTTTGCTTCTGCCTCTCACATTCATTTCATTCTCTACTGACTGCAGTATACTTTATTCAGGAGTTATTACTACTTTATTGGTGGATTCATACCTCTTTCTCACACTCTCTCACTTGTTTTATTTTTACAATTCAGGATGGTACTTAATTCTAGGCTTTATTGACATGTTTTACTTTTAGTTATAACAATCCTTTCCAACAGTCTCACTTGTGTCATGTTTCAGAATTTAAGCAGAGGGATATATTTCACACATGTGTTTTACTCAGCTTCTGTAGCTGTACTTTTCAGCCTGCTGCAGGTTATGTACTATTATATTACAGGTGGAACATCTTTATTTCAGACTTGTTTCATTTTTATTTTTGGATTACAGGCTGCATCACACTTTTGTAATCAAACAATACTTGTAAACTCTCTTACACTGTTACTTGCACTTTTTATTAATAAGTGACTACACTGCACTCTTTTTCAAGCTGTCATTTATATCTTTTTACAGTTACAGGGAGAGAATTACTGACCTGCCTGGTGGCGCAACCGCACCAGCCTATCGGCATAGGCTCGACGGTTCACAGAACGGACACCTGCAGCTGCAATATAAATGAAGTAATATTGGAATACACATCTCCATAATATCAGCTAGGTTAATTACTTACATAAATAATTACATGTAACTTACTCAGTAGTGGGGCGTTGGGCATTTGCCGGGCCTCCTGGATCCAATGGTTCAGTTGGTCCTGCTTCCGTCTCTTCAGGTCCGCATGGTGGTGACGGACCTGTTCACCAGTCCTTGGTATTGATGTGGCACTAGTGAGATCATGTGCCAACCGGTCCCACGCTTCAGCCCTATATGCTCCCACAGGACCTGACCCTGCATGAGTTGGGCCTCGTGATCATGGACGAGGAGCCAAACCATATATTTGGACTCCTCAATGCCGCACCTCTGTGCTCGGAAGCAACTACCCTCTCCTACACCTGCCATCCTAACTGCAAGTCGGTTCCACAATCGGTTATGCTGTGTATTCCCGCCTATGGGGCTTATATATGCCCCGTTTTTCCCGCACTTATCTGTGATTGGCCATTTTGGAATTGTATCAGCTTCACAAAACCTGCTTTGTCATGCTCCTCTTTCCATTCATTGCTATATATATGCTATTAATGCATTTCTAAGAGCATCTGTCATGGCTTAGTAGTTCAGTACTTTGACTATGGTGCATGGTATCCTGAGTTTGAGCCTGGCCATTGCTTTTTATATTTTATGACTGTCTACACAGGCTAGGAGGTCTGTCTGTGTAAAGGCAGTTTTGATACAGCTTGCTCAACGTTGCCCATCGGTTAGCTTGTTGGCGCGGTGCGCAGCTCCGCGCAAATGGGTTACGCTGGTTTACGCATCATTTGGCTGTCAGCACGCATATTACGCTCACCTCAGCTACGGGCACACAGTTTCAGCGTGTTGGTATTCTGCTCAACCCCGGCCACTCCTTCTACACCTGCTAAACCACTACTCACCTACGGGCACTCATTTTACACCTGTTAAAACACTGCTCACCTACGGGCAGATATACTCAACTTGTTAGAGTGTAGCTCAGCTATAGGCACATCTGACATTTTTTTTTTTTAATTATCTCGCATTTCTTCAAAATACATGGCCCATTTCATTACATTTTACATAAAATATAATTTTATATATGTACATATATGTCAGGGAATTGTTTCGTGCTTATTTCACTAAAAATAAAAATTGATGTTGTGGGGGCTCGAACCATGACTGCCTCCTCTTCAGCCAACGTCTCTACCACTACGCTATTGCTTCTTGGCTTACTTTGCATATTTAGTTCTTATATGCTTTTCCACTGACTGCTAACTGTGGCTAAGCGCCGGGCACGCCCGCGCAAACGAGCGCACTCACGGGCAAACATCTTTACAACTTATAAAAAAATATATAACATGTTCATTTATACATTTTATGTTCATAGTCTGTGGGGGCATGTGTTGTGCTCTGTTTATTCACATTTACACGGACTCTGTCGTGGGGGTTTACTTTCGGGACTTTTACTCTTCTGGGGGAGTGTCCGTTTGCAGGGCTCGCCCTATGGACATGCCCCCTACTGTCTTACATGGACCGTGTTAACCTTAGGTGTGATTCAGCATGCCCTCATGCATATGCATGGCATGCTGATGTCACACCATTTAACTTTAGCCTCCGTGTAAGCCTTATAACTCTTACACAGTGGCTTCGTGAATCCTGCCCGATTTCAGTGTAAAAATGGTGTTTTGACAGGAAACATATGTCTCTCCAACTGAAAATCTCAAACTAAAGAATCATCATTCCCTTCTTTAGTTTCCAAAAGAACATGTGGCACTGATATCTATATAAAGGACAAGCAACAAATTTGTCACATGAAAAAAGTAAGGATTTAACAGTAAACTAATAACAGCCATGAAAACTTAAAGGGTGAAGATTATACCCTAGTACTAGTATGTATACCTTGAGTGTTTTACCACAGCTAGCTACTCATATATTTAGTAATTATTCAGAAATTATAGGTTGGCAAGGTAATAAATAAGGTGGGGATGTGAAGGGCATTTTGGATGTTAATAAAGATGCAGAATACCCAGGTAGTTCTACTGCATGCAGAAGGAAGTCCTGTCTGTGATCCAAGCAATCAGTGTTTGATTAGTAGATCTGCTGATCCCAGAGGAGTTGTCAAAGAGAATAAGGCATTTTTTGCTGGCTTACTTTTATGGTGGGGATGTAGTCTCATCTAGTATGAAACATTATTTTAAGTGATGGATTCCAGAATGACATCACATACATCTGGTCATCTGTATTCTGGTTCTCATGCTACCCCCTTGACTAGAAGCTGCCAGGATTTAGCACACACATGTCAATAATACACACACATAGTGCTTGCTAAGCTTCATTGCAGCTTCTGGAAGATAAAAAACTATTTCAAACTTCCACCCTTCCAGAGTAGCAATGATTCCACTCCAAAGGCAATACAGAGAGCTTCCTAGTACAGACTTTCTGTCTCTGTCTGCACTGAGAACTGTAAGATACAATCTTTATGGCCTAAGCCAGGTAATTTAAATTCAGAATATTTTTCAAAGTTAGCTCTAGCTGAACTGTGATTAACCCCTTCTCTTCCAGTATCATTGGTTATAATATATACATTTCAACAGTTACGATAATACATGTATATTTCTTCCCCTGTCCAGCAGGACACACTGTTGATACGTTTTTAACATAAGCAACTAAATACATTTTCAACACGAGCATCTGTAAAAATCAGTTTGATATTCAAATAACATATAATTCTTTACTAAATTCCAGCTAACTGTGCTAGCATATGTTACACATCCACTGCCCTACTTCTCCTGACATAGCTGGCAATACCTGACAATGTCACATCTCTCCACCCTTTGAAGACTTAACCTAGTATTCAAGTGACCCTTGAGAAATGTTGCTTGAGAGGAGTGGGCCTCTCTGGTAATTGAGAACTCATACGCATTGGCATTACTAATCCCACTATGGTGCTGCATTGTCACATCATAGGCCTGCAGCCCTAGGCTCCACATTAATAACTTGGCACTTTGCTGGCTGGCTGGATGTAGCCATCGAACCCTCTCAGACTCCGCCTGCCTCCTACTGCAAATACTTAGCACCAGGGCCTCATGTTAGTATGGTACAATTTGTGCCCCTGCCTCCTGCCTAGCAGTTCTACCATGTAGTTAACATCTCTGACCTTCCTTACCATTTTGAACGGTCCTTCCCAAACTGACTTCAGCTTATTGTATCTGATAGGAATGAGAACCATAACCTGCTGTCCCACAGTATATTCTTGGGCTCAAGCATTCCTGTCATACCAGAACTTTTTCTGCTGTTGGGCTCCTGCCAGGTTCTCCTGGGCCAAGCCAATGGGCTGCCTAAGCCTTGTCCCATGGTTTAGGACATATACCACAACAGACTCCTTGTGGTATTCACACTCACCGTCCCACTCATCACAAATCAAATCTTAATGCCCACTTCCCCTATGCCGATACAGCAACTCAAAGCGTGAAAAACCTGTGGATTCCTGGGGTATCTCTCTGTATGCAAATAGAAGATGGGGCAAATATTTGCCCCACTCTCTCTTAAACTGGTCTGGAAATGACTGTAGCATGGTCTTTAGTGTAGAGTTTAACCTGTGCACAAGACCATTAGTCTGGGGATGGTAGGGGGTGGTCTTTATCTGCTTCACCCAACAGAGCTCCCACAGACAAGCCAACATGTCTGAAATGTAATTGGCACCTCTGTCAGTCAGTATTTCTCTCTGGAAGCCTACTCTGCTAAACATCTCTAAAAAAGCATTTGCCACTGTCTCTGCCTCAATGGAGGACAGAGTTACTGCCTCAGGGTATCTAGTAGCATAATCTACTACAACCAGGATATGCTTCTTCCCTGTGGAACTTAGGGTACTCAGAGGCCCTAAAATATCCATAACTACCCTCTGAAATGGCTCCTCAATCACAGGCAAAGGCATCAAAGGAGCCTTGACCTTGTCCCCTGCCTTGCCTACTTTGTGGCACTGCTCACACATCCTGCAGTACCCTGTTACATCCCTTGCAATCCCAAACCAGTAAAACTTCTGCATAATATGTCTCTTGGTGCACTTTATGCCCATATGACCTGTAAAAGGAATGTCATGGGCTATGGCTAGAAGTTAGATGGAGCTCTGGGCACTGCAAACTGCTGTATTACCTCACCCTCTAACCCTCTGCCAGGGGTCCACTTTCTATACAGTAACCTTTTGTTCCAGTATACAGACTCCCCTTTTTCTTGAGAGTTAGGTACTTCCCTAGCTACCTCCCTCAAGCCTCATAGTGTATGGTCAGAGAACTGAGCCTGTCTCAACTCTGTCTTTGTAACTCTTCCCAGCTCCCCTTCCACTGGAAGTTTGGTTTCCTCTGACAGCCGTGCTTCACTGTCAGCCTGGGTACTACCACTCACATCTGCCCTTACAGTAACTCTATCCAAGGGACTATCAGTACCTACCAGCAGCTGTGGCTCACCTTCAGGCTCACTTCTGCAGGGTAGCTCCCTCCCTGAAATAGCTACCTCACCGGCCCTGACTTCAGGTGTGGGGTCTGTCTGGGTCTCCCCCAGGCTACCACCCCCACATGCCTGTCTGCAAGCCTGACTGCATGTAACTGTATGCACATAAGGTACTGCATTATCAAAATAATGCCCCATAACACATCTGCAGGGATATCCTTAAACACACCTACTTGCTGTCTACCATTTACACCCTCCCAGTCAAGGTGAACCTTGGTTAAAGGCATTTGGAATGGGATCCGTCCTAAATCTCTGACTGGGTAGGACTGGCCAAGCAAGTACTGTTCCTGTTCGACCATTGCAGATTTCACAATGATTATGTCAGAGGCTGTGTGTCTCTTAGCAGTAGCCTGTTTTCCATCCACTAACATCAGATATAAACTCTGATGATGGATTTGTACCTCTGTTGTCTCCAGACAACTTACCACTGACATACTGTTAGTCCCACTTGCTGGCTCCCCCACCTTTTGTTCCCCGCCTTGCCTCCATGGACATCTATATGATACATGGCCCCACTGATTATATTTAAAACATTTAACCCTTGATCCTGGCCATGTACCTGAACTAGTGGATTCCCTGTTACTGGTGAGCTCTGTTACTCTGTTGGGGTGATTTAGACTGCCCACCATGAGTTCCCTTAGATCCATGTGCAGCACTGAGTATCCCCTTCTTGTTCAGTGATGCCCTGCTTGCTAAGTAGAAATCCATTTATTCCCCAGCTCATCTGCAGAGTTACACTCCCGGTCTGCAATCAGATTCTCGTGTCCTCAAGCAAAGTACTAAGGGCCTGTTCCCTCACCAAAAGGTCTGCCAGCCATTAAAAAGTGGTGATTTGACACTCACGCCACCATCTATGAAAATAAGTGCTTATTTCAGCAATACAATTACACATGCTTTCATCTGCCTTGATTTATGCTCACAAAACTTTTTTCTGTAAGCTTCAGTTGTTAACTTAAAACATTCTAGTAAACAATGCTTTACTTTGTCATAGTTTAAACAATCAGTATCAGACAATTTAGAAACAGCATTGTCACCTCACAGTAAGACGTTGTCCGGTTCAATTCTCAGCTAGATTGTCTTCTGCATGGAGACTTCCGTGAATGGGCGTACCTTCATTGATGGTTGTGCGGCAGGGCTGGCAACTCAGCACGTAAAAATCTACTGCCAATCATTAGCGTACCGGAGTTCCACTGTGGCAACCCCTAACCAGGAAAATCCGAAAGACACAACAAGTTACAGCATTACCATGGAGTAAGAGGGTCAGAAACGGTACCCAGAGCCCTCGGTCAACATTATACTGTTTACATACATTTTCAATTATATGAATAAAACTATCAAAATTATCACCCTCTGTAAACTGTTGAAGAAATTTACTGACCTTTATTTCTTCTGGGGTTTGGTTATTCCCTTCCCCATTACCTCCATGTTTCTGTCAAAATCTCAGCATCTCCCTCTCATGTTGACGCTGCTTCTCCATTTTTTCAGCCTCCAAACATTGCAGTCTCTCTGCTGATTCTAATTCCATCTGTTTTGCCTGCTGCAATCTCTCATTTTCTTCAGCCTCTAAACAGTGCAAGCTCTATGATTAATCTAAATCTAAGCATTTGGCCTCCAGTTCAACTAACTCTATCTCCAGGTATATTTTTAAGTCCTCTAGGGAAAAGGTGAACTGTCCTGTTTCTGAGGGCTGCAAATTCCCATCACTAGACTGGTTATCTTCCTGGTTGCCGATCTGAGCTGTGACTAAGGCTGAAATAATTTCCTCTTTAGTCAGGTTGGCATGCACCAGTCCTTTAGCTTCACACACCTTGGCCAACTGGTTCTTTGTCAGCTTGCCATAATCCTCTACTGACATCTTTGCCTGCTTTCCCTGACTAAACTAAACTAACAAAAAATAAATAAAACTGTTATGAAATGAAACTCTGAATGTTTACTTTGTGGCTGCTGAGAATACACACCTTCAGTGACAACTGCTTACAGGCTACAGAAATTCAATTAATATACAAACCCCCTCACCAATATGTGATTTCCCCCCTCTCTGGGACAGTAATCAAGGAGCCTGAATCCTCACCACTGGCACTGGAGAGGGACATTCACTTGGAACAAAAATAGATACACACAGTATTTCTGGATACAGCTCTCTGCATCAAGCACAATTTCTCTTAAGAGCACACAGGGAACACACTCAGTCTTGGGGCTGGTTTTCCTTCTCTCTTCAGATACCCAATAAGACTCCCCACTGGCACAGCTATATTGTTGAGTCCTCAGCCAAATATCCAAGCCAAGTCCTCCACCACTCTCTCTGTGAAACCAGAGCCTCATGTCCCTGCTCCAAGCAGCTGACACACACACACACACACACACACACACACACACACACACACACACACACACACACACACACACGCACACGCACGCACACACATGCACACATGCACACACACACACGCACACACATGTACACACACACCTGGGAAAGGCTGGCACAGGTTTACTAGCTATGATACCTTCTGCCCAGACTATAAAGTAGTTACTGCCATCAGATACTCCCAAGCCAGCTACTCTAACACTCTTACAAGGGTTCCCAATTATACTGAGTGAAATTAATATTAATATAAATGGTAGTGTTTTCACCGATGCAATGAGGCTTTCAGGAGCGGCCACAGAGTGTCACCAAATAGATATGAGTACTCTCAAAGGTTAAGATATTCTCTAAAGGACCAGTCACAATGAAAAGTTTAAATATATTTAATAATAAATAATAAAATAACATGAAAATGTGGAATATTTATTTACAATAAACACCAAAGTTTTAGCTCACAGGAAATATTAAAATAACACAGATGAATAGATTCACACAGATACAGGAAAAACAGTACTTAAATATTCTCACTATTTTTTCCAGCCTGATCTCAAGGATTACTATTCTCTGATTCACTTACTAGAGCAAGGCAAAATGAAGTAGGTGAGTGATCCTTCTACGCCAGGTTCCAAAAACAGAGTGCTCTGAGACTTCAGTCTCACCTAGTATTAAAACATAATTTTTAATGATGGATTACAGAATGACATCACATACATCTGGTCATCTGACCTTTGGTTCCCATGCTACCCCCTTGGCTAGAAGCTGCCAAGAATTAGCACATATATGTCAATAATAAACACACATAGAGCTTGCTAAAATCTGTTGCAACTTCTGGAAGTCATAAAACAATTTCAAACCTCCACCCTTCCAGAGTAGCAACTAGTTCACCCCAAAGACAATGCAGAAAGCTTCCTAGTACAGACATTTTGTATCTGGCTGCATTGAGAACTGTAAGATACAATCTTTATGGCCTAAGCCAGGTAATTTAATTTCATAACATTTTTCAAAGTTAGCTGCAGCTGGACTGTGATTAACCCCTTTTCATACAGTATCCTTTGTTACAATATATACATTTCAACAGTTAGAATAATACATGTTGTGATGTCCAGTTAATATCCCACTGAACTGCCACCAATAATGTGATGCCCCCTTCAATTATGGGTCAGTAACTAAGGAACTACAATCTTCACTACTGACTCCAGTGTTAGACTGTCACTTAAACCAGAATAATAGCTCACAATTTCCCCTAAGAGCACAACAGGAACACACTCT
Source organism: Protopterus annectens (assembly GCF_019279795.1). Classification (NCBI taxonomy): domain Eukaryota; kingdom Metazoa; phylum Chordata; order Ceratodontiformes; family Protopteridae; genus Protopterus; species Protopterus annectens. The sequence goes on from NC_056730.1 coordinate 952,769,843, forward strand.
ATAACCTGAGACTGGACTGTATACTTCTGTTCACCCAATGTAATTCCTTATCACTCACTCCAGAGCAATGTGTCCCAGTTTAAGACCTCTGATGCACTCACAGTTGAATAAATTGAATCTCACACATCAAAACACTTCTGGGAAAGCCTGATACAGTTTCCCAGCTGTGTCCCTTTCCCCAAATGATAAAGTAAAATGGTGTCACCAACCAGAGCATGTACATACTGTTTCAAAGGGGTGTCCATTTATTAAAATTAGGTATTAAAACAAATATGGCCATGGTGATGTGGCAGTTAGTGTTGTCGCCTCACAGCAAGAGGCTCTCCGGTTTGATTCTCGGCTGGATGTCCTCCCGATGGTCGAGTGAACTTTAAAGACATGCAGGTAGGTGTGTGTGTGAGTGGGTGTGCCTTCTTTGAAGGTTGGGCACCGGGCTGGTAACTCGACACTGCAAAAATACACTGCCAATCATAAGCGGACCGGTGATCCGCTCTGGCAAACCCTAACCAGGAAAAGCCAAAATACATTACTTTTTAGGTATTAAAGGAGTACAACGAGTTCCTATAATGCATTCCTCAGCTTCTCGAACCTTTTGCTTCCTATTCACAGTTCCCTGCATACAGCAACAACAACGTGCCATTTAAAATATTTCTAATTCACCCTACTTCTGCAATAGGTGCCTACCTTCATGTATTGTGATGGTTTCACTTTCAAATACAATGTCTCACACTTTAATAAAGCTTGCTGGAGTCATCCAATGATTCATGTCATCGAGGCCATGCAGTTCAGGTGCTTTATCTGACCAGTTTCCTCCCCCAAAGTGACTTCACCATGGCTGGCCTCTGAATCTAAGTAAAACAATGAAACACACCCTTTCTGTGATGTTACAGCTTCCTTCCCCACCCCCACCCTTTGAGTGCTGAAATACAGCTGCAGGAGGTAGGGAAGTTCTTTTTCTGGTTTTGTTTCCAGTACACTGTGTTTTCGTATTGCAAACTCTTGTGCAAGTCTATCTACAGCACCTTCCCTCCTGGCTGCTGCTATAAAGTACATGGAAGACAGAGACTATGCTAAAAAATACTAAAAAGACAAGTTTAAGCATCTTTCTAATGTCAGAAAGGTACTGCTTAACACGCTTTTCTTAATCACCCCCTAAGTGGGTAAAGATCTAGTCTCCTGGTAGGGATTAACAGTGGGGAATGCTGGCCAGCAAAGAATAGCAGCAGAAGGTAAAACAACTTTGAAAGCTTTTAGATACTTCATTCTGCTTTACTTATAAACAATAAAGAATGTCAGAACAAACTGTCAACTTTAAAGTCATTAGCTCTTCACAAGAACACTGTTTCTGCCTGGTGTTTGGCAGTGCTAAGTGTTTTTACTGGCTTTCAATAGCTTTGAAAGACATTAAAACTCTTCACACTCCTACACTTTTCTGCCTGCAACTCATAGTAAACAGAGGAGATAAAGCTCCATGCACTACAAAGAATTACGATTGGGTATCACCAATCATAACCCATGATTCACCTCTTGAGCTTCATTCCAACTTGGCATCCATGTGATCATAATTCTCAATATTTTAGTTGACTATACAAGTTTCTAAGTAGGAGCATTCCCTTGGTTTTACCATCTCCAAATGTTGTGGAGGTTTAATGGTACGATAGGAATGGACCTCATTCTTAAGGCAGGGCGTAAAGTTAATCAACATTTGATGTTCCCTTTGACAGTAAGCAGATTTTCTGATGTAGTGGTTATTCTTAATAGTGAGAGAAGATTAATTGCTGCTATTTTCTAACTATTTGAGCACAATTAGCTCTTTAACAGCTGTTTGCTGGATGGTTCTCTTGTTTTACTTAATTGCTATTTATAGTGCCACCCTGCGCTAAATTGCAAACTGTGTAGTATCACTGTACTAGTAGCTGAATAGTGTGTAGTGACTGCATTTTCATTTTTTCCCTTAAATTAGCTCTCCCAAACTGTCATGTTTACCCCTAGCTGACAGCTACTTGATTGTGCCCAGGGCAGCATTAGCTTGTGCTTATCTTAGCTTGGTTGCTCTAATTTGCTACAAGCTGCGCTGGGAGCATCAGCACATTGAGTGTCACTCTGCTGACACTACTGATGCTACTTTGATACTACTCTTAGCCTCCCTTAGCTTTCTTGTGTACTTAGCTAGCTAACACTTACAGCACTGGACAATATGAAGGGATAGCAAACGTGTTCCCTTTCCATCACCAGCCTCCCACCATTTGGTATCCTAAGGCAGTATAGTAACTGCCACTTGCTGACTGATAAGGAATTGCCACTTAACACAGAAAGCTGTGTCTGTGGCAGGTAAAAATATCTAACTATGAAGCATCCCTCTCACAAACATTAGTACACAGTGTGCATTACACAGGCACAGCCTCAGCTCAACCACTATAACATTTTCAAACAGAGCACATTAAAATGTTGCATAATGATGCTGTAAGAAATCCTTGACAAAACCTTCTTGAACTTCAGAAGTCAGCCAATATCCCACAGCTCACCCACTCCATGCACATATACAACAAGTGACTGACAGTAACATTGCTCGCAATCAAATACTGTTCAACTAGTTTCTGATGAAAACATGGTAGTAGTTGGTAACACACTTGTTTTGAATACATATTCTCCACTCACCAGACTGGAAAAGGATAGGGCTACTGTCATCTGCCTTTCAGTTGTCAGGATCACAGACATTACAAGGGCTCTCAGGCCCCCTTCATGAGATAAGTATGATTACAACATGGTGGTGGTGGTGATGTGGGAATGAATGATCTGGGATGCAAAATCCTGAGGGATGTGTAGAGACATGATGGAACTCTCTAGGCATTTGATGTATGTAGGTAAGATTCTGGTCCTGAGTGGAGTCTTTCGTTCACCAAAAATGATGAGTAGGTATAAAGAGAAGATAACTGGATTCAAAAAGTGGTTTAATAGCTAGTGTGGTGGAAGGGCTGGTGGTGGTGGAAACTATGGCGATATTTCCATATTTGTTAAAGACCACAACTCATCTAGACTGATGGTAAGAAGCACACAAACCAAGATCCTAGAAATACAGTTTTCCATGGACAAGGCAAGCTACCAGCTTATAGAATATATAACTCCTTCCATGTCTCCAGATGATTGTTAGATTCCTGGAAGTTTTAGAATAAATTTCTATAAAAAATAACTCCATAATGCTAGGTGACTTCAACTACCTAACCATAGACTGAAGCAACTATACCTTTAATGTAGGGTATGCCCAGAGATTTCTAGATTAGACAAATAGAAATTCCCTGAATAAAATAGTTAGCAAACTCACCAGAGGGCAAAATATTCTGAATTGGGACCATAATAACATTGCCTCAACCTGCACTACCTCCCTAGTCTCTCCCCTTCTCCTGTTAAGTTGGTTCATAAACTCATGACTCCTGTTATCAAAAGCACTATGCCTCTGTAACCAATGTCTCCATATTTAAGGACATCAAAAGGATAAACCTCAGAAAATTCTGTTCTAACCTACTCTCCATTACTTCCTACCCTAATCCGATTCCTCATTTCACCAATGCAGAACTAGTAATAGGCTTACTAAAAATGAATAACCATAAAAGCATCTGTATTATTGACCTTTACACCCCCCCTGGAAATAATACCACAACACTTGAAGATATTCTCCTATGGGCCTCAACCAATATTAAACTCGAGACCATACTAGGCGATGTAAACATAGATTAGAATAAAATTAATAACTTGAATCCCACCATATCCATCAATTTATTTAACTTTACCCAATTAACAAATGCCATTACCAGAACCAATAAAACTAACCCCCCAGGCACCACTCTAGACTGGATCCTAGTCATCCATCCAAAAAAAATCTCTAACTCAGGCATCCTTCCCGACTCTCTAGGAGACCACCTGCCAGCTTTCATCCACCGATCATCCCACTCCTCTCCTCACCTTCACCAATATATTCATACACATAACCTCACTAACTTCAATCCCACAACTTTCTCTAACTTACTAAAACAAACAAACTGGACCTCTTTAAAAACTCCCGTAGACAATGCCGTAGAAATTTTAAAACTCAACCTTCCTAAACATGCTCAACTCCCTAGCTCCTCCAAGAACAAAAATAATAAAAGCTAATACCACCCCATGGCTAACCAAAGACACCGAAAGACTTATGCAACAAAGAGATAAATCCTGGAAACGTTACCATCTAAATAAGCTCCCAGAAACTCTTCTCAAATACAAACAACTTTGTAACCTTGCTAAAAAACAAATTATCAGAGACAAAAAAAATCCTACTATATTAAACTCCAATCCAACCACTCCAAAAACCCCAAACGATTCTGGAATTCCATCAACTCACTTCTCAACCCAGGTACCAAAAACAATCCCTGCCCTGACACCTGCAAATCCGATCCTGAAATAGCCTCTTTATTCAACTCCTTCTTCACCAACTCCATAGCTAAACTGACCAAGACCTTCCCAAACCACAACCCTTCTCCTCTACTCTCCTCATCTTCCCCAGCTACTACACTACCCCCAACCCTCCCCCATATTTGAACTTAAACCCATCTCAACCTCCTACATAAAAATCATACTCTCTAAACTAAAACCATGATCCAGTGCCCCCAACAACATCCCATCTGTCTTTCTAAAAATCGCCGCAGATGGAATCGCTCTCCCCATTAGCATCCTGATCAATAGATCTATACAGGAATCTTATGTGCCCAAACTGTAGTGTTCAACCTTTATTCTACCTCTCCACAAAGGAGGCAAAAACAATAGTATCTCTAACTACTCCCCCATAGCTATCCTCTCCCTAATTTCAAAAATTATGGAAAAATGCATCCACCTTCAGCTTATGCCTTTCCTAACCAAGCACCAACTTATCACTCCAACCCAACACGGTTTCTGACCTGGCCACAGCACAATCACTGCCCTTCTCTCTTTCCTAGATACAGTAGGATGTGCCCGCGATTCTGGAAAAATAGTATCAACAGTTCTACTAGATCTCTCCAAGGCATTCGACACACACCCATCTCCTGACACATCTTTCTTAACTTAACATCTCTCAGAATACCTTATACTGGTTCTCAAGCCACCTCTCTGACAGATCTAAGGCCATGAAATGGGGAAAAGGCACCTCTACATTCCTTCCTATCCCAACTGGGGTATCCCAAGGATCCATACTCGGTCCAATGCTGTTTAACATCTTTATCAATGATTTCCATGCAGCCATTCCCAACACCAAAATCGTACAATATGCAAACGACTCAACTTTAGTCTGTTCTACCTCTAACCTCCCCGACCTTCAAACAATGACTCAAACTGCATTCTCTACCACTGACAACTGGATGCTTCAAAACCACCTCTTGCTAAATGCCAACAAATCCAAAATATTACTATTCTCTCCATCAAAATCACTTCCTCTTGATAAAAACTCATTCCAAATTATCAGCCATGAAAACTCTACCATAGAGGTTATTCCCTTTGCTAAACTACTTGAGATAACTATAGATGAACACCTAAATTTGATACCCATGTTCAGCAAACTCATGTAAAACTTGGCATGCTATACAGAAACATCCACTTTCTCTCTCCATGTACAAGACAAACTCTTGACACTACCTATCTACTTCCCTCACTAATGTATGATGCTCCTATACTAACAAACCTGTCTTCCACTCTCTCCTCTAAACTGGAAGACTGTTACAATAAAATTTCAAAATTTGCCACCAAAGCAAAATATTCCTCCCATCACTGTACTGCCCTCCACTTGTTAAACTGGCTAGAACTCTCCAGCTATCTAGACTACCTCCAACTTACTACAGCCCACAGACTAATCTTTCAACCTAATAAATGCCCTGCTCTAACCAACATTCTACAATCGTACACCCCACACAGAACCCTAAGATCTGCTCACCAAAACCTAATCACTGTCCACAAACCTAATCGTCCTCTTGGTCAGCTGATATTATCCTTTTCCTTATCCAAAAAATGGAATTCTCTCCCTCCTTCACTAAGGACTTGTGAAACCTTTGATAACTTTAAATCTCAGCTCCATTCCTACCTCTCCTCCAACTGGAAATGCAACTGCATTCTTCTCACCTAACCTACTAACCTCCCTCCTCTATTCTGAACTATTAAACACCTGGCTAACACTTAATGCAGGCTAATCTAATGATATTTTCATAAATGTATATATTGCAGATAGCTTATTCCACCTTTCCTCTCTCTTCCAATGATCTCTTTACTGCCTTTTTAAATATTTAAATGATATGTATCCATATAACAATTTCTGTTATCTAACATGAAATGTAATTGTGACTGTAACTGTTTTACTTTATTCTGATTGTAATTGCAACTTAATCTATGTAATGTGGAGGTTTTCTCCCCGGGCCACCACTGAAAATGGGCTCTTTGAGCCCAGTGGACCTCCCCAGTCATCAAACTGGAAATAAATAAATAAATAAATATACAGTGAGCTCTCTAAATTTACCCACAACATCACTGTAGTTAACCCTAACAAAACAGCCTGCTTTATTAAGGAGTTTTATGCCAACTTAGACAAATGCATAGATCGAGCAGCCTTACTTAGAGCCAAATGCAATGAGAAATGTAAATAAAAAACGATGGTTAAAAAACATAAATAAACTTTATAACAAAATGCAAAAAAAAACTCTTTAAACTGAAAAGTAAATCTAGAAATCTTCAGAATGAAGACAGGATAAAACATTACCAAGAAAATAAAAAAGCACTATAAGGACCAATAAAGCAACCCATGAACAGAAATTAGCTTCTGGAGTGAAGGATAACTACAAATCCTTCTTTAGCTACATTAGAAAACTAAGGAATAATACTCCTCATTGTTCCCTTCTGCTTAATGAGACCCCCGCACTCCAATTCAAATGGCATTGCAAATATATAAACAAACAAGTTCTTTGCAAACTTCACCCAAAAAATACTTACCAACAACAATCATCCCTGAATCCCTTATAAGATCTATCATAAAGTAAAACACACTTCCTCCGTAGGTCCTGACAACATATAAGGGGTTTTGATTTGTATTCTCCTTTGAAGGCTTTTGCTGAGGTGCTAGAGGTTTTAATAAACGTTTTTTTATTGTGTTTTACTGTGTTTTGATCCTCATCTTTGTTTTGTTGTATACTCTCTACAGTTCCTGCTTTTCAGTTGTGTTGCTGTTTAATAAACTTAGGATGACAGGATCATAGGAAGTTACTAGGCTATTGGCCCTGAGGCCCTTACAAGCCTAGCCAAGAATTTAGCCCATGTTCCAACAAGTCAGCACCCAATGCCCCTGTTCAGCAGGGACACAGGTGGAATCCCAGCTGTGTATTTTCTGTTCTCCATCCAGTTATCCAGGTTGCGCTTAAAAAAGGTTAATGAGGTACTCTGCTTGATGTGGAGAGGGAGTCTACTCCATAGAAGGGGGGAGTCTCTGGGGCACAAATCTGTCCTGCCAACAAGTCTTACTGATTTCACAGATCAGGATGAGGTAGCGCATGCAGGTTACTCAACTGCAGCTTGACTTGCAGATATGCAGCAGTCCCATCAAGGTGAGGTCTGAGATTGCTTTATATGCTAGACAGAGGTCACTTCTGAGGAGTTTGTATGAGACTGAGTAGAGGGGCAGGGCTTTTAGCCTATCTGTGTAGCGTAGATGTTTGAGACGTTGGATTTTCCTGGTGAGGAACCTCTGTGGTCTCTCCAGCTGCTGCATGCACTTTGTGAGGTACATGCCAGAAGGGGCATTGTACTCAACAATGAGTCTTATGAGGGAAGAATACAGTGATGTTATGACCTCCTTGTCCCTGGATGAGATACCCTTACTAATGAGGTGGGCCATGTAGAAAGCTTTCCACACAATTGAGGCAGTATGGTGGTCAAAAGTCAGTTTGCTATCAACCTGGGTTCCCTAGTCCCTCACAACTGATTGCATGCTTAAGACCTTGATATTAATGTGATAATTTGTGGGACATCACTCTCCTCAAAGGGGATGATGATGCATTTTTGGCTTTCAGTTTGAAACCATGTTTTTGGTACCAATCATTTGTTTGAATGAGATCCTCTTGGAGGATGTCCACATCACCAGGGGAATGGATGACAGCACCCAGCTACCAGTCATCTGGAAACTTGGTCAGCCATGGTCCACTGGTTTTGACCTGCACCTCAGAAAAGTAGATCCCAAACAACAGAGGCCCTAAGACTGATCCCTGGGGTACACCACTCATTACAAGTCTACTGCTCGATGTGGCTTCCCCTATTTTGACTAGGTGGGTTCTATCAGTGAGCCAGCTTGCTACCCATCTGGTAACATATGGATTGATGCTTATTTGTAAGAGTTTATCTATTATACCTGACTGGAGAATAGTAATGAAGGCTTTGGCCAGGTCAAGGTAGGTGGTGTGCACTGTCTTCCCCTCGTCCATGGCTTTGGTGACTGTCTCAAAGAAGTCAACCAAATTTAACAGGCATGACCTCCCCTTGACAAAACCAAACTGTGTGGGATCAAGTGGTTGGAGGTTGCCAATGTTCTTGTTAATGAGGTCCATGATAATCCACTTCATGCCCTTGCAGATCAGGCTAGTTAGGCTGATGGATCTATAATTTCCTGGATCGGTGCACGTTCCACCTTTGTGCAAAGGGATGACAGTGGCTGTTCTCCACTTAGCTGGGATGAAGCTGGTACTCGGGCTTTGGTTGAATAGGGTGCCTAATGGTGCTGCAAGTTCCTGCCTGTGTTTATATAGAATGCAGCCTGGGATGCTATCGGGTCCCATGGAGATTGTATTTTTTGCCTTTGAGAGGGCAGTGATGACTTGCTCCCTAGACATAAGGGGAGGGGGGCAGGTGCTGGGGATGTCCTGATTTACTTGTCAATCAGGGTCTTGTTGAACCTTTCCTTAAACTGCTTGACCTAAGCCTAGCCACAGACTTTGTTCCTGAATCTTGGGGCAGTGTTGTGGTGATGTCCCTCCACAGGGGTGGCCCTACCACTGACCCTGGGAATTACTAGTCTAATTTGTTTGGCTATAGAGCATATCATACTCAATCTGATTATGTTATTAAGAATTCCGTCCGGCTTGACTCCCAATAATGTGTCTTCATTGAGGAGAAATTATGCCCGTTTAACCTTGCTATTTTTGTTTAGAGGGTTATGCAACTTGTCAGCAGTGATCATGCTGTATATACATCTTACCTTGATCCTGCCAAAACATTCAGTACCATACCTCATGCCAGAATTGTAAAGAAACAATTCTTCTTAAATATAGATCCTTAAGTAGTAAGATAGTCAACTGTTTGAAAGAGTGAACACAAATAGTTCAAGTGGCAGATGCCTCTTCAAATATTGCTAAGGTAACCAATGGAGTCCCCCAGGGGGTCTATATTGAGTCCTCTTTTATTTAGCATCTACTTGTCTGATCTCAAAAATGGCAAGGACATCTGGTTAACCAAAACTAGATGTACTTGTCATACCCATTAGAAAGACCTTTCCCTAATTGATAGCTGTTGTACAGAAAATTATATTAAATTAAATGATAAAAATGCAATATTGTTTTTTTTTTCAAAAACAGAAATTAGCCATAACATATGATATACATAACACACCCTTACAAAATGAAAAAGTAGTCAGGAACATGGGCACTTAGGATGACAGTTCCCTTTCTTTTGAATATCACATGGCAACTGTTGTCAGGAAATCCTTTTACTTAACACAGTTAGTAGCCAATGGTATTTCATTTAGATCCAAAGATGTTATTGTTACCCTATATTCAGTACTGATCCGACCCATTACAGAGTTGATTAATTAACATTTACAGCCATATTATTATTGACACAGCCAGAAAGGAAGAAAAGAAAATGAAACTAGCTAATAAAACACAGATAGAAAAGCTGGGCATCCAGCAATGGTACATACCCTTTATTTTTAAGGTACAGAATTCAAACCTGCATTCTTCATGCTGTACCTTACACCTTTAGATTTTTATACAACTTGTGAGGAGTATTTGATAAGTTCTCTTAGAACTCGCAGGAGGGAATGGGTCATCCAATGCCTGAAGTGTACCATGATCGCTCATGTCTTAAACCAGATAAAGATCAACTGCTTCATGTTGCTTGCAGATAGTTTGTGCTTTCTTCTTCAGAGTGCAAAATGTATACATTTGCTTTGGTACGCATTTTGTACGCATGATACAAAAATCTTCCAGGAGAATTTCTGAAAGTATTTTACGTGTGTTAGACCAGACTGTTGTTTACATAATGTTTTTATTATGTTTATATAATGTTTTGACATACACAAAATAACCACACACATATAAGTTTTAAAATGTACTTTTTCTTTTAGAATTGTATATACGTAGTGTGAAGGTGTTTGAGTTTGTGTTGTCACTTCCTGCCATTGAGAGTTTAAAATCTGCAACTGTCATTAATTTATATTGTTAATTGATTTTTAACCTCTGAGGAAGCTGCGTGTTGTTAGTAGCGAAAACGCTCTTTTGTTTTAAATAAAATTAGCGTTCAGGACTACTGGATTGTTGGTGTTTGGAAAGAGGACTCCCATTGTGGATTTTTGTCGTTGGCTTGCTGTTTTCTGTTTCATCTATCTCATTTGGTGTTAGATTGGCCTTTCCCAACCCATGGTCAATAATTATATATTACCCCGAGTAAGAATAACTGGGATTATACCATAAATAATTTCAGAGGACCCATGCATGGGATAAAGCATTTAGGAGCTGCATCAGTCCGTTAGTAATGCAGGATCAGAAATGGAGTAAATTTGCTGTTTCCCATCCACAGATCCAAGCTGCCCATGAATATGGACAGGGATGAGATTTGTTTTATGTGGCTGGGGAGTCTATTCCAGAGCAGAGGTGACCACTACAAGATAATCCTATCCCTCCAGATTGTTCTGCTGATGTTGTAGAAGAGGTTAAGATCTCTAGACTGAGTATTTTTGATGATATCTGACTTTCTGATGTACAGTAAATCAATCAGTATTGAGTTAGAGGATGCCTAGTGTGCCAGACACAGGTCACCTCTTAGCAGTCTGTAGGATACCAAGTATAGTGACTGGGCTTTGAGTTGGCCCATGTAAGACATATTGTTTAGGGCTTGTATCCTTTTAGAAAGGTGTCTCTGTGAGTTCTCCAGTTGTTGCATGTATCTGGACAGATACATGCCAAAGGAGGCATTGCATTCAACGAGTGGCCTAATGAGTGATGAGTAAATAAGGACAATGAAATCCCTAGATCTATACACAATTCCTTTGTTTATAAGCCTTGTAATATACAAGGACTTTCTTATGACAAAGGAATGAAGCACTTGCTAGATCTGCACTTACAACTATGCTGACGATATTTAAAGATTTTGTGTCAGTTCTTCATACTCTTTTTTCCCTGCTTCAGCTGCTCAGAATACTTTGCTTTGCTTTCATTGTGCAATATTCATAAAGCAGAATACAAGAATTAGGGAAGCTTGAACTAAGGTGACATATTGAGGGATTTTAGCCAGTCAGCGTTTCATTAGTTTATCGGTCCACAACAACACTGCTTTACTACAGAAATGGGGTAGTCATAGTCTAGTGTGTGCACATATCCTACCCTAAGAGCTACCAGTTTTCCAAACATGTAAAATATCAAATAGGACAGAGCTGTTTGCTGTTTTGTAGAGCAGGCAAAGATCACCTCTCAGAAGTCTATAAGAGGCAAGTAGACTGACAGGATTTTTTGTCACTCTATGTATCTTAGGGAGCCCCTACCAAAGATCTTCTCTGTGAAGAAATTTTTTTCCCTACTTGGGTGAATTGTCTGGGTGGGTACATGCCAAAGGGGGTCATAATATGAAACTATGGGTCTGATGAGGGAGATGCATAGATGATCAGTGACTTCTTCTGGTCTGGACATTATGTTTTTAGCAATTAACTGACCGGGTAAAAAGATTTCATAACAATAGTCAATACATGGTGATTAAAAGGAGAGTTTATTGTGAACAGCTATACCCAGGTCTCTACTGACAGTACCTGTTTTGAGGAGGAATCTTTTATGTGGTAGGTGGAAGGGTGTTTTGTTTTCCAGAGAGTACAGTGATGCATTTCTTTGTTTTATTCTGTGACCTTGACACCATGAGATTGTGAGGGTTAGGACATTTTGGGGGATATGGGTATCTTTTGGTGAGCTGGTGACTTCTGATGGTGCTTACCTAAGTCAAGTTATCTTCTTTATTTATGGTAGGTAAAAAAGACATGCAAATCCCTTTTCAACTATGACCTAGTTAAGGGACTGAAGTAACTATATATAAAGTGCATAACTTACAATGAACAAAATGTTTGCAAATCATATCAGAAAAATATTGATTAGTTTTGCACGGTTATTAGCATGCAATATGCATGTGCATGTGCTATTTCCCATGGGTTGTTAGCAATTACTGTAGATCATGTTTGCATTCAGCATTTGCTTCAAAGTACTACAGAAAACAAAGTGTAAATAGATGAGTAGGTAGACTCCAGACAGCAGTAACACTGTCCAAGCTCTGGAGTCCCAGAAGGAAAATCTTTTTGAGACACTCAAGTGAAAATAATGACAAATAATAGTAATAACAATAATAATAGTTTTTGTAAAGGGCACCTTATGCAATATTATCTTGTCTAATTTCTTCATTGTTAAACTAATAATTATGTACCGTGTTGTTCCTCATATTTTCTCTGTAATATGCTGCTGTGATAATTATATAACTTATTTTGAATGTGTAACCCCAGGCTGAACTTGAAAAAGGTCCGCATGATGTCATACCTCTCAACTGTACAGATTTTTGCAGAATGTCTAGATTTTTGCCTCATACTTTTGCTCTGTTTCTCATAAAAAATTGTGGTTTTCTTTTAAATCATTGGCAAAATATTGAGTGTTGAAGTCAGTAAAATAAAGACAGAAGTTTCAGACTTCATACCATTCAGAAAATTCATGTTAATGCAAAACCTGCTATTTTATCAACTTTCTAATTTTTTAACAGCAATATTGAAAAGTGTCCCCATTTTGGGATCTTTGTTCTCCCATTATTTATGGCTTTGTCCAGATTTTTTGCTGTTAGAAGTTGAGAGGTATGCCCACATGGATCAATGCTTTATCTCAGTTAACAAATGTGAATAAGTAAATAAATGGATAAATAGGTTTAAGGCAGCAAGGTAAGCTGACAGAAAGTTAATTCACAATCAACCTTTAGGCTCCCAAAGTGGTAAATTTAACACAGTCTGCTGGGTACCCTTTAAAATCACTTTATTAATTTACATTAAAATTAAGTAGGACAGCTGCTATCTGCCATCCAGTGTTATGCACCTTATTACATATACTTTAAATACCAAGAGAATTCTTTACACTCACTGATCAAATCGCCCCACCTTTACAAAAAGCCATAGAACATGTAAAACGTGACTCTATATCATCTGATGAAACTGCTGTTTTGATTTATTTGCTACAGGTTTATTTCATATTAGATGCTCTATCTTAATAATATTTGTATATTTATTATTATTTATTTTATTTTACATTTGTTAACCAGGATGGTCTGACTGGACGGGGTCCATTTACAGCGGAGGCCCAGGGAGAAAAGCTCCACATAGTTAACAATAAAAGAAGAAAACTTTATACAAAAACAGAAACATCATAGCAACATATAAATAATAGAACACTGTTAATAATATATGTATATTTATTATTATCATGCATCCACTTCCTACTTTTTCCCATTTTTGCACATGGGGTCGCACTTACATGTTACACATCACTACAGCTTCACTGTTTACAGCTTATTACACACAATTGATAGTTAAGAAGTTTGATTTATTATCTTCATAGTTGCTTTTTTATACCTAGGCAAGACTTGGCTTTATTATTTTTTTTTCTTGAGGTTTATTTAATTTTGAAATAAGCTTGTCCTACTACCAGTGCATGCATTTAATCATATTTCCCATTCCTTCGAGTAGATTTTCTGTGTATCCCTGCAGGGCTGTTTCATTCTGACATATGTTCAATTTAAACAGTTATAATCCCTATGGCTTTGATTTTTGAATAGATTTTGCATATACCTGAGTTCTGAAATTTACATCTTCATTTTAGATATTGACTGTTGAGTTCCTTTATTTAACTTTGTATTGCTCCAAGTCATTGGCCGGATAATTTCAACCTGTGTTCATTTTGTGCCGTTTATTTTATTTATGGTGGTCTTGCAACACTGAAAAGGCTAAAGGCCGAAACATGGGTCTGTTATGAGGCAGAGAGCTGGATTACTATAATAAATATTTACACTGGTTTTCATTTTTGATTGTGGAACTTCCTTCTTTTCTCCATTTAAATATATCTATCTATATATATATATATATATATATATATATATATATATATATATATATGTGTGTGTGTATGTCTTTTTGGGGTATATTTGTATATATGCATATGATTGTGTACATATGTGTGTGCATTTATATATATGTATACAAATACAAATATATAATGACTATATATATATATATATATATATACACATATATATAGATATATGTGTGTGTGTGTGAATGTAAGTGCTTGTATATCTGCTTCTTTGTGGTTTTTGTGTTTGATGCAAAACACCACAGAGATAAATATTTTGCCAACATAATAAAGCTATGATAACATTTTTTGTATACTAATGAGATAAACAGACTCTGAGACTTGAACCCGAAATAATAATAATGACGTCAGACAGTAACACCTGTTAATCTATGTACTTTACATTCACTACTTCAAGTCTCTGCTCAGGCCAATAACAGGTTACTGGGGTTGTAGTGCCGCCTGCAAAAAACCTGAGCACACTCATAGGTTCAAATGCAAGTCACTAGAATGATCCACTCACAAGTTCAAGTTGCAAGTCAATAGCCTGATCCACTAACAGGTTCTAGTTGCAAATCCCTAACCTGATCCACTCACGGGTTTAAGTTGCAAGTCACTAATCCGATCCATGCACAGGTTTAAGTTGCAAGTCAATAGCCTGATCCACATACAGGTTCAAGTTGCAAGTCACTAGCCTGATGCACTCAAAGGTTCAAGTCTAATTCAGCATCTGTACAAATCAGTCAGCAAAAGTATCATCTCTGCACCATGGAAAGCCTACTTTTGTGAACTACATTCTTATATGTAGAGATGCCTGCAGACTGAAAGTATAATGGCTGTCACGTACATTTTCTATGTCTGATCAAACATTGTCTATCCCTCATCTAGATGTCTGATGCAAACACAGGTTGATGATTTACAGTGCCACATCTTTTATTTCTTAATGTATAACCATTGTGGTTAACTTAACTACACTGTCATTTCTGAGTCACTTTCTTGTGTTCTAAAGTTTACATATTCCACACGCTCTGTGTCACTAAAGTTTATATTGCTTAGTTTTAATCTATTAATCTAATCTTAATGGGTCTTGGTAACAATATCCATTACCAGTCATAAAGTCACTGTTTACATTGTTTAGCTATTCTTCCTTGTAAGTACAAGGTTTAACAACTCTGGTCAACACTACTTTTATCCATAAATTTGTATTTCTGATGTTATAATTAACATCACAGAGAAGAATTAAATCATTCACGCTCACATGTCTCACCCTTTCCCTAAGGGATATCATATTCCTATTGAAAGTATTTCTCAAAATACTATCATACTGTGCTCTACTGATTAACAAGTTATAAAAAATACATTACAGATGCAAAAATAAGAATAAAAAAAATATAAGTAAAAAAGATTTTAATAAAGAATGTTTTTTATTCAGTTACTTTAAAAACTAGAAAGTAAGGAAGAAGAATGAAAGGAGGTGGAGAGGCCAGATTATGATGATGATGATGATGATGATGCAAGTCAGTGGGTATTGCTTATGCAAGTTCTCTGTAGCAGTAATTCAGAGTATAAATGTGCCCTCATTGCAAAACATATTGCTAAACAGACATTTTGTGATCCCTTGGCAAGTATATGTAGAGTAGGAGTCAAGAAAGAGCAGTTCAGTTATCTGTCTTATTTTATTTTTTTAGTTGTCAGAGAGAGATTATTACCTTTGCATCATCTCTTTAGATTAAAACACACACACACACGCATACACACACACACACACACACACACACACACACACACACACACACACACACACACACACATGCACACATACTTAAAAAAAAGAAAGAAAGGACGGAACCACAATGATCACGGGACTGCAATTGCATGATTACATAAAAGTCTTAGGAGAGTAAACCGGGAACTCAGCAGTAATTCAGAGTAAGCTGATAGGTGGTGGTCAGGTTGGATCATGATGCAGCTCACTGGGTGTTACTGATACAAGTTCTCGCTAGAAGTAATTCAGAGTAAGCTGATAGGGGTGGAGAAGTTGGATGATGATCTAACTTAGTGGGTGTTGTGTCTGCAACCAATAGGAGAAGTGTAACAGAACCACAGAGAGACAGAGCCACAAAGCCAATTTCAATAAAAGGCATTTTTATAATAAATAAAAAGGTTCTTTGTGGATCCATGTTACACTAGTGAAAAGATGCGCAAAATCATTTTTCTACTAGTTACACAAAATATTACTTCAGTTTGGGAATACTGAAACTAATATGGGTCCCCTCAGTGCATGCATTTAATCATATTTCCCATTCCTTCAGTAGATTTTCTGTGTATCCCTGCAGGGCTGTTTCATTCTGACATATGTTCAATTTAAACAGTTATAATCCCTATGGCTTTGATTTTTGAATAGATTTTGCATATACCTGAGTTCTGAAATTTACATCTTCATTTTAGATATTGACTGTTGAGTTCCTTTATTTAACTTTGTATTGCTCCAAGTCATTGGCCGGATAATTTCAACCTGTGTTCATTTTGTGCGTTTATTTTATTTATGGTGGTCTTGCAACACTGAAAAGGCTAAAGGCCGAAACATGGGTCTGTTATGAGGCAGAGAGCTGGATTACTATAATAAATATTTACACTGGTTTTCATTTTTGATTGTGGAACTTCCTTCTTTTCTCCATTTAAATATATCTATCTATATATATATATATCTATCTATATATATATATATATATATATATGTGTGTGTGTATGTCTTTTTGGGGTATATTTGTATATATGCATATGATTGTGTACATATGTGTGTGCATTTATATATATGTATACAAATACAAATATATAATGACTATATATATATATATATATATACACATATATATAGATATATGTGTGTGTGTGTGAATGTAAGTGCTTGTATATCTGCTTCTTTGTGGTTTTTGTGTTTGATGCAAAACACCACAGAGATAAATATTTTGCCAACATAATAAAGCTATGATAACATTTTTTGTATACTAATGAGATAAACAGACTCTGAGACTTGAACCCGAAATAATAATAATGACGTCAGACAGTAACACCTGTTAATCTATGTACTTTACATTCACTACTTCAAGTCTCTGCTCAGGCCAATAACAGGTTACTGGGGTTGTAGTGCCGCCTGCAAAAAACCTGAGCACACTCATAGGTTCAAATGCAAGTCACTAGAATGATCCACTCACAAGTTCAAGTTGCAAGTCAATAGCCTGATCCACTAACAGGTTCTAGTTGCAAATCCTAACCTGATCCACTCACGGGTTTAAGTTGCAAGTCACTAATCCGATCCATGCACAGGTTTAAGTTGCAAGTCAATAGCCTGATCCACATACAGGTTCAAGTTGCAAGTCACTAGCCTGATGCACTCAAAGGTTCAAGTCTAATTCAGCATCTGTACAAATCAGTCAGCAAAAGTATCATCTCTGCACCATGGAAAGCCTACTTTTGTGAACTACATTCTTATATGTAGAGATGCCTGCAGACTGAAAGTATAATGGCTGTCACGTACATTTTCTATGTCTGATCAAACATTGTCTATCCCTCATCTAGATGTCTGATGCAAACACAGGTTGATGATTTACAGTGCCACATCTTTTATTTCTTAATGTATAACCATTGTGGTTAACTTAACTACACTGTCATTTCTGAGTCACTTTCTTGTGTTCTAAAGTTTACATATTCCACACGCTCTGTGTCACTAAAGTTTATATTGCTTAGTTTTAATCTATTAATCTAATCTTAATGGGTCTTGGTAACAATATCCATTACCAGTCATAAAGTCACTGTTTACATTGTTTAGCTATTCTTCCTTGTAAGTACAAGGTTTAACAACTCTGGTCAACACTACTTTTTATCCATAAATTTGTATTTCTGATGTTATAATTAACATCACAGAGAAGAATTAAATCATTCACGTTCACATGTCTCACCCTTTCCCTAAGGGATATCATATTCCTATTGAAAGTATTTCTCAAAATACTATCATACTGTGCTCTACTGATTAACAAGTTATAAAAAATACATTACAGATGCAAAAATAAGAATAAAAAAAATATAAGTAAAAAAAAAGATTTTTAATAAAGAATGTTTTTTATTCAGTTACTTTAAAAACTAGAAAGTAAGGAAGAAGAATGAAAGGAGGTGGAGAGGCCAGATTATGATGATGATGATGATGATGATGCAAGTCAGTGGGTATTGCTTATGCAAGTTCTCTGTAGCAGTAATTCAGAGTATAAATGTGCCCTCATTGCAAAACATATTGCTAAACAGACATTTTGTGATCCCTTGGCAAGTATATGTAGAGTAGGAGTCAAGAAAGAGCAGTTCAGTTATCTGTCTTATTTTATTTTTTTAGTTGTCAGAGAGAGATTATTACCTTTGCATCATCTCTTTAGATTAAAACACACACACACACGCATACACACACACACACACACACACACACACACACACACACACACACACACACACACACACACATGCACACATACTTAAAAAAAAGAAAGAAAGGACGGAACCACAATGATCACGGGACTGCAATTGCATGATTACATAAAAGTCTTAGGAGAGTAAACCGGGAACTCAGCAGTAATTCAGAGTAAGCTGATAGGTGGTGGTCAGGTTGGATCATGATGCAGCTCACTGGGTGTTACTGATACAAGTTCTCGCTAGAAGTAATTCAGAGTAAGCTGATAGGGGTGGAGAAGTTGGATGATGATCTAACTTAGTGGGTGTTGTGTCTGCAACCAATAGGAGAAGTGTAACAGAACCACAGAGAGACAGAGCCACAAAGCCAATTTCAATAAAAGGCATTTTTATAATAAATAAAAAGGTTCTTTGTGGATCCATGTTACACTAGTGAAAAGATGCGCAAAATCATTTTTCTACTAGTTACACAAAATATTACTTCAGTTTGGGAATACTGAAACTAATATGGGTCCCCTTTGCTCATAAATAATATTACACTACAGTTAAAATGCCAGTTGTTACAACTAAAAAGTCTTAGGGTTTTTCATTTTGATGCAATAATCCTTTGTAACAAAATCCCCTATTAACTAACCTGGGTACAAGCAATTTCTCTGATGTGGATTAAGTACTGTGTAGGTTAACTCAGAAATTAATATCCCAGGTTGCACCAGCTATGGATATGACTGTGTTGGTAAAAGGGTTGGAGGAATAACAGCTCATGTCCTCAACCCCTACAGATTTTATCTAGCTGATAGCCATCCACCTCCCACCAACTGGTAACACCTAGTACAAATGCAATGTTTGTTTCTATTCTACTCTCTCATTCAAAAACACTGGATGTTGGTTGTACATACATTAAATTTCACCTTAACCATAAACTAACATCACCTAACATAAAACAGTCCACAGATAGCAACAATGTAAATTTACTATTACTTGGAAATGACATCCACATGGACCCTGGATGTCAAAATTGTCATCTATGACTGCACAGATGTAAACTCTTCACAAGACATTGACCTGGCATCTCAGGTTGCCAAGCACACTTGTTTCACATAGCCGTTGACAGTTATTTCTAACTGATTATTCTACCATACCTATTCCTCTGTTTGTGTACATGTGCACTGGATATGAGGTAGGGGAAGAAAATTATGACAGAATTGTGACTGTAGTGGTACATTTGCAAGCATTTATCATTTTTACATGAACCACATATTTTTTTTAATTTAAACATTTTTAATATTAGCCCCAAATGAGGCAACACATATTTTACTATGTTGAGAATATTAAGTGGTAAAATTATAGATATTATAAAAGTAGCAAAAACAAAGAAATGCTACAATTTAATTCATAGGCTTGTACTCCATCTCCATGAAGTACAAACTCTCAAACAAGAATGAACTAGGGTATGCCTTGTGACTACTGCCTTTAATACTTACCTTAATTTAAATGAGCAAATAAGCTGTAAAAAGGTACAGCATAAAAACATTAAGAGCATTCGGCTGGAAAACCCAAATGCATACTCTTAATAAGATCAGCTGAGGGATGCCTTTCTCTCATCCTTGGGTAAATGAATGAGCTAAGAGAGCACAGGTATGGACTCCACTGAGTAAGCTAACAAGAAAAAAAAAAGAGTTCCATTTCATAGGCATATCAACATGTTGATTGCATGTCATGCAAGCCAACACAAAAATTAGAAGAAATTAAACAATATTTGCTCATTATAATAGGACTTCAACACTGAGCTCCAGTCTATGAGGAAGAAATATGATATGAAAACTTTCAGGAAGAATATATGTAAGCAATGTTTTATAGTAGCTTTAAACTTGTTACTGAATGGAAAGTGTCACTGATGTCAGTAAATAATTTGTGAAAAATGACTGATCTTTTTTGGGTAAGGGTGACATGAAAACTTAGATGCATCTTGTACAGCTTATTACGTGTCCCCATTGTGGAATCTGGATAAGGGCATATTTTGTATTATAACTATGTACAACTCAGCTGTGTTTTTATCATAAGACTTTGATAACAACATAGAATTACTTAATTTATACACATTAAATCAGAAAATTAAACTCTGTAGGAAAACCAGCATGACTACCTAATTCCATGAAGTGTTTCACATAATTTTGCTAGTGCAGAACAAGCAGACATCTGCTTTTTAACACAGAAGTTGCATATGTGGAATATACATGCTTCAGCATGTCCATGCATATCTAATTACCTGTCACTCAGTCAGTGCACTGAATGAAGTTGAAGAAAATGGATGTTTGTTCACTTTATTTATTGCCAAGACCTCAGATTCATTATGATGCTTTACATGAAGCTGGATGCTAAAGCTGGGGCAGTATCTTTGTCAGTGGATGAGCAGGGACTATAACATGGTCTGAGGGATTTGAAGGCTTTACATTAATAGTCACGGCATAGAGACTGCTACCTTCAGATCAGCAAAGTAGAGTTCAGGAGGCATGTAATTTGTTTTTCCAGTTTTTGGTAGGACTACAGGGAAGTAGAAAATTGGGAAAGTGGTGTGGGCAATGCTCTGGCTATAAATTTATTCTCCCATTATAATAATCATCTGATCCATCTCTGTTCCTGAGATACTTCATTGCTCTCCCCTACTGCCTATGTTGACATCATTTAAAAAACTCATCTTTTATTGTGGGGTTATTCATATAGTATTCTTTCTGCCTTGAAATATATTCTGTCAGATTCCCAATATGTTGAAGAAATATGACCAAAGTGTCACTGTTTCTAGACTATTTTTTGGCAGTTTAGAACAAAGTAGTAAGGTTTTGAGCAGCTAAAAGGTTTCATCTTAGTGCCCTAGGTTTGGTTCTCCAAGTCTCAATTTGCCTACTGTAAGAGTCTAAGCAAGTCAATTAACCAGCTAATGCTCCTGGGGCCCAATTAAAAATGGGGGCTCTACTCAGCTGGAAAATCTAGTTTACAATAGAAATAAAATAAAAATTTGGATTGTATGATTTCTGTTGTTCACAAGAAAAAAAAAAACAGCACATAGTTTACTTAACTGTTTCATCCAGTACTTATCTAGAAATTGCTATAGCTTTAAAACTCCTGCATCCTTCTCAGACAGCCTTTACAACTGATGTTTGTTCTACACAAATGTGCAAAGGGTAGACAACATTTTCAACATTGCAGCCTAAAATGAAAAAGTGAATATTCTTTATAGGAAAGAAGCATTTGGTAGATCAATTAATGTACAGATACACACACACACACACACACACACACACACACACACACACACACACACACACATGCATACATGCTTTAATTTATATGAAAGTTGCACTACAATCCATTAAATTTTTTCACATCTCCCAACCATAAGGGCAACTACCTTCTTGTTTCAGTTGCTATTTGTGGTTTGCCTTTCTATAACTAAAAGGGGACATTGGTATACATTTGTTAAAAAAAAATGAAATTCAGTGTTCTAAAACTGAATTTCAGGGAATTACAACAGTGCTTACTGAGTGAATTTCCAGTCATTATTATGATGATATGATGTAGTGCCATCTGTGCTAGGGAGAGTATTGCAGTGCATGTGTAACATGTGTCGGCATAATTAGCTGAAGTTTTGTAAAGAATGTTATGCCATTTGACTATTACACTGATTTGTACAGATGCTGTGTTAAAAATGTATTTGTAAAGTTACTTGTGTTAAAAATGCACCAACAGTGGGTCCTGCTGGACAGAAAAGAGATATAATAATAATTTCTGATGTGCATGTATAATTGATTAAATGTATCTGTTTTAACAGAGAATTCTGGAAGGGAAGAGATTAATCTCAGTCCAGCTAATTTTGAAAAAAAAAAATAGGTTGAAAATTAAATGGGTTGGTTTAGGCCATAACAATTTTCTCTTACAGGTCTGATTGCAGCCAGAGACAAAACTGTCTGGGAAAACCAGGATTAGGAATCTTATTGTATTACCTTAGGGGTGAAGTAATTGTTATTCTGGAAGGGTGGATGTTTTTGAAACTGTTTTACAGCTTTCAGATGCTGCAACAGATCTTAGTAAAGCTCTGGGTGTGTATTCTACCAGAGTCAGGTGACCAGATGGATGTCATTCTATAACTAGCACTGAAATTATTATTTTTTTAGATATTAGCTAGAGATATTCTAGAACTCTCACAGCAGCACTTTGTTTTTTGGAACTTGACAGGAAAGATCTCTCAGATATCTCACACAACCTCACACCTTATCAGTCTTGCTGTAGTAAGCAACTCAACACACTTCATCTTGCCTTGCTTTAGTAAGTAACCAGGGAATAATACTTCTTTAGATCGGTCAGGAAAATATAGTGAGATTAGTTAACTACTGTTTTTCTGTATCTGTGTGAATCTACCCATGCATGTTATTTTTAATATTTCCTATGATTGAAACTCTGGTGTTAATTGTAAATAGATATTTAGCAGTCCATATTCTTTTATTATTTATTATTGAATATAATTAAACTTTTCATTGTGGCTTGTCTTTTAGAGAATATTTTAACTTTTGAGAGTACTTATATTTATCTAGTGACACTGTTGCTGCTCCTAAAAGCCTTGCTGTTTAGTCACCACTACCATTTGTATTAGTATTAACTTTACTCAGTATAATTGGGTACCCTTGTAAAAGCCTTAAAGTAGCTGACTAGTGGCAATATAATTTCCTTATAGTTTGAGCAGAGGGGGCACAGCTGGTAAATATATGCCAGAATTCCCAGCTGTGTGTGTGTGTGTGTGTGTGTGTGTGTGTGTGTGTGTGTGTGTGTGTGTGTGTGTGTGTGTGTGTGTGTGTGTGTGAAAATCAAATATCCAAGTATGTGTGTCAGCTACTTGGAACAGGGACACAAAGCTCCAAAGTGGTCAGTGTGGAGTCTTGTTTGGGACCTAGTGAGAGAGAGTCCAGTCCCAGGTCTGCAGTGTGCTCCCTTTGTGCTCTTAAGGGAAATTGTGCTTGGTAAGAGAGCTGCATCTGAAAATACTGTGTGTATCCATTTTTGTTCCTAGTCTCCATTCCTCACTGGTGTCAGTGGTGAGGATTGAGGCTCCTTGATTACTGTCCCAGAGTAAGGACCATCACAATTATCATAATTCCATTATTTTTATGTTACTGAATGAAGTAAATTCACAGTTGTATGACTAGTAGTTTTTTAGTACTCTAGTACTTAGACAATCCAAGCTCAGGAATTTTATAGAATTTTCCTGGAAATTTAAAAAAAAATTCTTATAAACTCTCAAAAAAGGGCACTGAGACTATGGCTCTGCCTGTACTACTTTTACCTCATTATGTCCTAAGACTGCTATCCTGGCAGTACCATATTTATGACATCCTGCCATGAGGCTACTGGTCGGTCCATACCACAATTATGCCATCTTGCCCTGAGACTGCTGCTGGGTTTGTACACCTTTTCCTACTCCTTTCCTTAAAACTGGACCTGTGCCATGTTTACCTTGACACTCCTGCTAGGCTTATGCCATGTTTACCCCATCCTGCCCCAAGGCCACTGCTAATGCTGGGTCTGTGCCACATTTACCTCCATCTTACCCTGAGACTGGTATTGGGTCTGTACCACTTTTACTCTTTGCCAAGAGAGTGGGGGGGGGCTGCACCAGGTCAACCCCATCTTACTCTGACTGACACTACTGTTGGGTCTGTACTACATTTTACCCCATCCTGCCTGTGACTGCTGCTCTGTCTTTACTATGTTTAACCTATCTTTCCCTGGGACTGCTGCTGTAGCAGGTGCACATTTACCTCACCCTCCCCCGAAACTCTTTTGCTATGCCAGTTATATTCTGCTCTGGTCTCACCCTGCTGTTATTCTTACTTTGCAGTGCAGTACCACAGTCAGTAATTTGGCTGTACCAACAGTAGATAAAATGTCTCCATTATAAGGATATTGTAGATTGGTGTGTATATTGAACCTAGTCAGCCACTGTAGCTAGACAGCATGTGCATATAAGTCACTGAGCATGTGCGAAATCAGTGCCATTTTGTGTAGTCAGTCAGTGTGAATGCAAGCTTGAATGGAGATGCACATGTGTGTGTTAGAAGTAAGAAGTCAGTCAAATAAACAACTTAAACGCATACCCAGCCTCAGTGTCTCATTTGAATACACGAGACATGCAACAGATATTCTTTGTAAGGCTCTTCAGCAGTTGTGTGTCTGTTATGGAAGTCTTACACCTAGACTGAGCAATGAAAGGTTACTAAAGGGCTAACATTCTCAGCAGACTTGACTGACGTGTGATTGCTGGGAGCTAGTCACCAGGGATCATTACAAACATTGGATTGTGACTTATGGGTACAGTATGTCACAAATGCCACATATCCGAGCACTAGATTCAGTAATGATGCAGAATTAACTGATCAGGCATCAGTCCATGGGGGACTCTTGCCCTCCTTCCACAGTCCCTAATTCATGAGTTGCACTTCTAGGAATTCCCCTACATGGAACTTCATTTGGGAGATTTCAGCAACTCCCTTTCTCCCAAGGATGAGCAATGCAGTATCAGCTTCTCACTCCCATTTCTCTCTGGTTGGGCTAATAGGCAAACTCAGGCCACCTGGGGCATTGTCAAGGCCAAAACCTATGTGCTACAGAGCCAACTATAGCTTGCACTAGGATTTTGATGAAAAGAATGGCAGGTTAAAATGATAAAACTATGTTGCTTTATGGCTATCCATTCCATGAAAATTCAGTTGTAAAATTGGCATGTCTAAACTATGAGCCACGTGTGTATAAACATTTGCTGTACAACACATGCCCGTTTTTGATAAACAAAGTCTTCTATGTGAAGTTATGTACATAGGTGCTAAGTCTTCTTTTCTTGTAGGAAAGCAGACAGACTCTCGTGGTAATCCTGCTTTAAAAAGCAATGAAAATGAATATACTGCTTGCTCCACTGGAAACCAGTACTAAATAAAAATAAAATGCTGTAGCACAGATGGAGGGCATCAGAAGGAGGAATGATTCTTTCTCCATCAAAAACAGGAAAGAGAGTAAGAAGGAAATAAGTAAAAAGGAACATTTGCTGCAGAGAGAATGAGAGAAAGAGATAGGGCACATGCTTTTTAAGGGGATGTTTCTAGGGGAAGTTCTAAAGAGGTGCACTGTTAAGGAATACTATGAAAAGCTGAGAAAAAAAGACAAGAAGGAAAAAGGGAAGAAAGGGAGCTTAGTACTGTATAGCAGCATACAAGGTATTTTAAAATAAACAGCAGGAAAAAATGGCTGATAAAGAAGTAACAAAGAGGTGTACATGAGGAAAGTTACCTCATTTTTTGTGGAAAAGAGAAGCAGAAGGCAAATAAGCAGCAGAAAACGCAGAATTAAGGAGTTAGTCTGACTATAAAATACTTAGTTATTTGCAGACAGGAACAAGGCATGCAGGAGACCCAATAATAAAAGAAAGTCAATGTAAGTTATTGTGGGATGATGCCTGCCATGGTAGGAGCAGACAAGACACATGCGCAGAATGGGCAAAGACTAGAGGTGGAGGAATGTTTAGGGGACAATGATGGGGAAGGACAAAAGAAAAGGTGTGAGTGCTGGACGTAAGGTTAGACAGAAGTAATGGGGAGATGTTATGAGTAAACATGGTCTACAGACTGGATACAAGTACTGAGGAGGTTGAAAGTTAGAGAGATAGGAATAGAGGATGAAGCAAAAATGATTAGATAGTATAATAAAAACAAAGTGATAGTAGTGTGTGACTGGAACTAGTCAGGGGTGCAATAGAAAATTCCTGCCAGTCTGCAGGAGGAGGGAATACTCACCATGGGACCATTGGAGGAAGCAGGATTTTACTAAAAGGTCAAGAAATCCACTGGGGAGGTTGGAATTTTGGGTGTGATGCTAGCAAAGTTTGAGAGAGTCAGTGAGCTCAAGCCTTGGTGAACAGCACCTACTCTTCACATTGTGGTTCCAGATGTCAAAGAGAATATGTAGAATGATGCCTGGTATATGGGACTGTGGGGCTGGATTCAGACAGTTACAGATTCAAGTGAAAGGTTTCTTGGGGATTGAGGGGTAGTATGGAATTATGGACTAGGGAGTACATCAGGGAAAGAATAAGAAATGGCATGGAGGCAAAAATGATGATAAAACAGAAAACAGACATAAAAGTAGCAAAAGAACCTGATGAATTAACACAGAAAAAATTAGTACAGATACTCCACAAACACCTAGCTTGGTTATGCACACTAAAGGACGGTGTGGGCAACATGTGACTGAAAGTAAACATTGTGGTGTCATTGCACAAGGGTGGGCTCAGGGAGGAACACAAGAGTCACGGACTGGTGGGTCTGACCTCTGTTCTTGACAAGGTCATTGAAAGGATCATGATGGACAGCCCTGAGGGAACCTCAACCACCAAAGGGATAATGGATCAACAGCAGCATGGATTCTTTTGTTAGCGGTTTTGTCAGGGCAACTCTCTGCCATTGTGTGACCAGACAATAACCATAGCTGACTAGGTAGCTCTAGAGAACATAATGTACTTTGCTTTCAGCAATGGTTTTGTTTTTTTCTATATAACAGAATGGGAAAGTTAAACAGGCTGGTTCTGGCCTATGTACAGTGAAGTAGTAGGAGAGGGGGGTTGGAAACTGTATCACTGAAGGAGGTGATTCACAAACAGCCTCAGATAGTGATACTTGTGTTTTATTCAGCTTGTTTGTGTCAACCTCTGCCAGAACAGCAAACAAAATAAATGTATCCAGTAATGGTACAAAGACTTGAAAAATGTTCAGGGATAGACAGCAAGCATTAATGTGGACCTGATTATGTGTAGGGCATAGGCATCAAGATGGCAGCTTGGATTTGTTGTAGTTAGATGTAGAGTAATGCACTTTGGAAGCATCAGCCCAGCACTGATGTATAACATAAGGACAGTATACCTAAAAAGTAACAGCAGTGAAAAGGTCTGGGAGTAGCAATCGTGCCCATGCGGATCCACAAAGAACATATCAAGATAATAGTATCTTTGGCCAACAATATGCTGTGGTGTACTGTTAGGATCAGATTTTAGTAAAGTATGGGTAATATCTCTACTGCAGAGGGCTTTGATTCAGCTATACTTGGAATATTGTAGTCCATCTGAAGATCATTTTCAGAAAGGGAAAAACTGCTAGTGAAAATGATGCATCGAATGGCAATGAAAACAAACAAAAAAGATGGACAGGTTAAGGCATGAAAAAAGGCTGATCAGATTCTATAACTGTATGGCTTGGGCGTAATAAGGTAACAGAGGGGGCATGGTTATGGTGCACAAGCTCACAGAAGGGATTGTGTGTGGTACAGAACACAAGGGAAAGAAAGAGGGAGGGGATACAGATGGCAAAAAGAAGAGTCTAGTTTCAAGTTGCCATGAGAAAATTTTACTTTGTGGAAAGACTGGTGGACTCTGGAACAGGCTACATAAGGCAGATGTACAGCTGAACACTAGATAAGGGTTTAAACTGGCTTGATAAAATCAAAAATGGAAGGTGGGCAGCAGCTGTGGAGTGCTAGACTTAACAGACCCTGGGTCTCTATGTTTTTATGTTCTTACCAAGAAGCAAATAACTAAAAAAAATGTGAGTAACAGCAGATAAAAAGAGATGACAAGATGAATATAGAAATGAGATAGTTGCTTATGAAAAAAATGTGGCTGTATGTTGGGGATGATTTTGTCAGTTTTAAGGGAGTAGACAGATAAGCTGGAGAACAAAAGAACATACCCAAGAGATGAAGAGGTAGAAGAACATTTGTGTACTCATACATGTATATATGTGTGTGTGTGTGGGGGGGGGGGGCAGTGTGCATGTGTTCCATTATATGCATGTACATTGAGAATTTAGTAACTTACATTTGCCTCAAAAGGGTGTAGTACTCAGTAATCACATAATAATGTGTTCTGTCATAAGACAAGATCACTAACATCAAAAGACTGGTGTATTACAGGCAAATAGCTCTTTGCCACACTGTGTAATTAAGCAGGGTGACTGACAGTAGGAAAGTGATGCATGGTAGGACGGTCCCCAGCTAAACCAACCTGTGATATCACATAACTTGTACGACATAAGCAATGACTCCTATTCCTGTACATTGTGTTGTTAGGCAAACTAAACAGTGTCCCTGACATCTCATGAGCAGTGCACAACAGATACGGCCTCCCTGTTTTACTTGTTTTATTGGTACATTTATATCACGATCTACACAATATAACATAAATACTGCAATGGGTAGGATAAACTGAAGCTGTTCTTATTTAAAGGGAGAGTGTCAAAGATGGACCTTCCAGAACACTTTTTTTCCCCTCACCAGTGCATACTTTACGTAGTTTTTAGTGGATCTTTGTTACTAAATCTGCACTTTTCTCTCCCTTTTATGTGCAATTTCACTGTTTTTACTTCAGGAGTGTCCCCTTCTCAGTCTGGCCAGAAAATACCACCCATAGTGTGATGTCATCATTCACACCCCCTCCACACCTTCACATATTTAAATATGACCCTATTTGACCTTTGCTAGGATTGTTTTCACTCCCTAAAGTAATCCTGCTTTGGTTCCGGTCAGGTCTGACTCTGAAGTTTACTTACCACATTCGATAATTTTACTGGCAGTAAATTCAGTGCAGAAAAAAGAAGTTATATCTTACCGTAACGTTCCATCTGTATTGTTGATCCTTGTCCACTCATTACGTATGGGTTACGGTTCCGATATCGGAACCGAGCCGGCAATATACCAAGCTCGCGCCAGCGATAAACTCTCGAGCTAAGCAATCTCTTACCCATAATCCCCCTCTCCCTGTTACCTCAGATTGAGTTTGCAAGTCAGAAAAAGGTAGAGGCTATCTCTGGTCAAATGACCTAAAAGAAGAATGGTGAGATCCACTAGACGCCATAGGAGGGGGAAGGAGGGAGGGTCGTAATGGGTGGACAAGGATCAACAATACAGATGGAACGTTATGGTAAGACATAACTTCTTTATCTGATATTGTTAATCCTTGTCCACTTCCTTACGTATGGGACAGAGTCCCCAGCTACCTCTATTCCCGGGAGGCTTCCATGGAAGGACATTCCTGAACACCATAGAACCAAAAGATGCTCTTCCCCTGGAGGCCAAGTCCAACTTGTAATAATTGATGAAGGTATGAGGAGTGGCCCAAGTTGCAGCTGCACAGATGTCATATAAAGAAGCTCTGGCATGGAAGTCAGCAGAAGTTGCCACTGACCTTGTTGAATGAGCCTTGATGGTAGTTGGCAAAGAAGTATTGTGTACCGAATAAATACGGGTCACAGTGTCTTTTAACCATCTAGCCAATGTGACCTTAGCAACAGCACATCCTAATCTAGATCCAGAAAAAGCCAAGAATAACTGGTCTGATTTATGGAAAGATTTAGTCCTTTGCAAATAGAAATGGACTTGTCTGTGTACGTCTAAGGGATGAAGGCAGTACTCTCCCTCATTAGAATGATCACGAAAAAACACTGGCAATTCAATGGTCTGATTAATAGACATTTCAGAAATTACTTTTGGCAAGAGGGAAGGGTTAGTTCTTAAGGATACCCTATCTGGATGAAAAATCAAGTATGGACTCTTTGTACATAGGGCCTGAAGCTCAGAGATACGTCTGACAGAAGTAATAGCAACCAAAAACAAGGTCTTCCACAACAGATATTTGAGGTCGCATGAAGCAGCTGGTTCAAAAGGGGGCAATGTCAGAGCTTGAAGAACTAAAGATAAATCCCAAGGTTGAATAAGTTCCCTGAAAGGGGGTTTCAGATGATTCACACCCTTTATGAAGGCTTTACATAACTTGTGAGACATGAGGGAGGAGTCTTGGACATTCTCGTGGAAATTAGATATCGCAGCCAAATGTACTCTAATGGTAGATGCTGACAGCTCCGATTGAAATAGGGCGGTTAGATATTCGAGTACCATCAACATCAGTGCTGAAAAGGGATCAGTTTCCTTATTTCCTTTCAGCCAACAGGTAAATCTTTTCCACTTGCCTAGATAAGTCATTCTAGTGGAGGGCTTATGAGATGCAATAAGAATGTCCCGTACTTGTGAGGGAAGATCATTTTGCCTGGCAATCAAGGGAATTGGAGGAGCCAAGCTGTGAGCTTCAGACTGTGCAGGTTGGGGTGAATCAGATTCTGTGGATGGGAGATCAACTCTGAGGTTGGACGAAGAATCCATGGTTGATCTAGCAGGTGAGGCCACAGAAAGGGGAACCAAATCTGACAAGGCCAATATGGAGCATTAAGGATCACTTTGCTCTTCAATCGACGGGCTTTCTTCAGAAACTGGGGAATGAGGGGAGTGGGTGGGAAGGCATAAAGAAGACCCGAGGGCCAATCGTGAACTAGAGCATCCCTGGGTGACTGTCCTGGAGGGGGAATCAGGGCAAAGTAGTTGCTGCATTTGAAGTTGGTCGGGGATGCAAAGAGGTTGCAGAACAGATGGTCCCAACAGAGGAAGATCTCCGCCGTTATGAGAAGATTCAGGGACCACTCATGAGGTTGAAGAATGTCCCTGCTGAGTCTGTCTGCTATCACGTTGGAACTCCCGGGAATGTGCGTTGCTAGAAGAAAGCTGTTGGTAGCCATCGCCCATTGCCATATCCTCATAGCCTCTCAACAGAGGGGGTAGGATTTGGTTCCGCCCTGTTTGTTGATGTACCAGACTCCCGCCATGTTGTCTGATTGTATCGCAATTGTCCCTGATGGCAGCAAGGGATGGAATGCCTGCAACTCCAGAAGCACCGCTCTCAGCTCTAAAACATTTATATGCAGATGGGCCTCCACTTTGGACCAAGTGCCTTGGACTGTCTGACCCTGACATAGCCCTCCCCACCACATCAGGGAGGCGTCCATGGTCACTGAAGCTTTGGGCTGCTGAGGGGAGTAGGGGTGAGACCACTGTGACAGGTTGTGGTTCAACCACCACTTTAGATCTTGTTTGCATCTCTGAGTTATGTGAATCTTGGCTGAAAGGGGAAGCTGAAAAGGATACCATTGGGTGAGCAGTAGCCATTGTAGAAGCCTCATGTGAAACCTGGCTAAGGGGAAAATGGTGATGCAAGCTGCCATGGAGCCCAACAGCTGCAGGATCGAGTGAGCTGTGGACTTTTCCATTGAGAGAACTGGTAACGGTTGCTGTCTGATTCTTGATATTCTGTGTTCCGGTATGGATGCTCTGCAAGTTTTTGAGTCCAAAATGACCCCTATGAATTCTGTGGACTCAGAAGGGGTGAGATTGGATTTCTGCCAGTTTATTGTTATGCCCAACTTTTCGATAGTATTGAGAGAGTATGCCAGGCCTTCCTCCAATAGGTGTCTGGTGGGGGCAGAGAGGAGCCAGTCATCTAGATATGGAAAAACCTGAAAACCTTGAAGTCGCAGGTGAGCTGTGACAACTGCCATGCACTTTGTAAACACTCTGGGGGCTGTAGAGAGTCCAAAGGGCAGTACTCTGAACTGGTAATGACTGGCTACCACACAGAAGCACAGGAATCTTCTTGATGGTCTGTCCACCTTTATGTGGTAGTACGCATCCTGAAGATCTATCGAGCACATCCAATCATCTTTTTCCAAGAAAGGAATGATAGACTGTATAGTGACCATCCGAAATTTTTGCACACTCACAAATTTGTTTAGCACACTGAGATCCAAAATTGGTCTCCAGTCCCCGGTTTTCTTTGGCACCAAAAATAGTCTTGAGTAGAATCTGGATCCTATCTGGTCTGTTGGGACTACTTGGATGACTCTTTTGTTTAGCAGCTTTGTAATCTCTAGAGCTGCTTCTTCCCTTTGACTGGGTGGAATGTCAGGAAATCTTGATGGAGGAACAGGACAAAGTTCTAAGGGAATCTTGTAACCTCTGGTTATTATCCTTTGTACCCAAGAATCATTGGTAATGGTTAGCCAGGCAGAAGGGTATAAAGAGAAACGTCCCCCAAACACTTCCAGAGGAAAGGGGTTGGGCCCCTCTTCAGGAGCGCTGGTAGGATTGCCCAGAGAAGGAATCTCTGGAACCCTGATTATGCAGACCCCCTCTGCCCTGAAAGGGGCATCTTCCTTGTGAGTTTCCCCCTCTGATCCTAGGGGAAAAATCGTCCTGTGTGTCACGGAAAGGACCCTGAGATTTTCTGTACCACATCCTCCCGCTCTTTTGGTTTCTGGAGAAAGCATGTTGGGGGGAAGAATAATGAACACCTACGGCAGACAGGGTCTTACCATCCTGTTCACACCTGGCCAATGTAGTTTTGACTTTGGGTCCAAACAAGGAGGAGGACTCAATGGGAGCATTGAGAAAGGAAGCCTTGAAGGGTTCTGTGAAATTACACAAGCGCATCCAAGCATGTCGTCTCAAAACAATGCCTGAACTCACTGCTCTAGCCACTCCTTCTGATGCATGGGACACCAAGCACATGGAAGAGTTTGAAATCGATTCAATAGTGGCCAGCTGAGAGGCCACTTTGTCACGGACCTCATCAGACATGGCACCTGCCAAAGTTTCAGAGAGCTCAGATACTGGGTCTCTTTGAAGTCTAATGAAGTGTGCCATATAATTCAGGGACCTGATAGCAAAGGTCGCTGATGCAAAGGTGCGCTTCCCTATCCTATCCAATGCCCTGGACTCTTTTTTGGGTGGATGGACAGTCTGGCTTTCCTCTTCTGACAGGTCTTTCTTAGTTGCGGCTGCCACCACCAGACCATCTATAGTGAGACCTTTAGACCAATGAGGTTCAGAAGCAGGGGGGACAAGATTTTGTCTGACCTCTGGGGAATGGCCTCAACAGTATCAGGGGTCTTCCATGCACACTGCACAATGAGCCGGATCAGTTTGTCTGCAGGTGGGGTAACCCAGGAGGTAGGGGGCCAAGTGGGAAAAGCCTGCAGGAACACAGACTCCTCAGAAGTCGGGTTAGAGGACTGCCATTCACCTCTCTGTTTAAGGATTTCTAGGATATCACCAAAGGATACATCAGAAGGTGAACGAGGGGACCCTTCCCCATCTTCAAAGTCTGTGTCTTCAGTGAGAGACTCCTCAGTGGATTCCATATGCTTCCTCTTACATGAGGATTTCCGATGAACTTCCTCAGAGGAAGACGCTGGGGAAGATAACACCAAGGGGGTATCCTGTGGGAGTATATCCTGAGACCTCTGCGCCCGGTGTCCACTAGAAGCGACCTGTGTACATAGCGGTCCAAAGGAGGATGGTGAGATAGTAAGCACTGTATCAGCGGTAGATGCCAAGGCCTTCTCCATGACTTGGAAGGCAGGTCCACTAGAAGAGGGGTGAGTGCCCAAGGGGAAAGTCACCTCTCCCCTAAGTGATCCAGCCTGCCGACTGGGAGTCCCAGGATGGCTGAGAAAAGTCAAATCCTGGGTCGTAGCAAAATTTTTCTGCCACAAAGGCAACTGCGGCTCCTTAGAGAGATCCATAAGGGGAACCGTAGAGGGGGAAGACTGTGCTATGTCAATAGATTTCAAGGGAGAAGGATAGGTCTTGAGAGGTGGAATTCCTCTGGCCAAAAGCACTTGATCCACAAGTCACAATACGTCATGTTGGGAGAGGCTTCTGGTAGATCTCACAGAAACAGCTGAGGGGGAAACAGGTCTATCTAGAGATGAGGGCAGGTAGGTGCCCATCTCAGTAGACTGCACCGAAAACAACGATGCCGTAAAGGACTGCACTACAGGTGTCTGCACCGAGGAAGTCATCGGTGCCAATGTAATGGTCTTCACCGATGAAAAGGTCGGTGCCGAAGTAGTTGTCGGTGCCGAGGTTGGAACCGATAAAATAGTAAACAAGGACTGAGCTGTCGGTTCTGAAACAATTGTGGTCTGCACCGACTGTGCCAGGCGGCACAGTGGTGCAGTGGTTAACATTGTCACCTCACAGCAAGAGGTTCTCCGGTTCGATTCTCGGCTGGGGTGCCTTCTGTGTGGAGTTTGCATGTTCTCCCTGTGTTCACGTGGGTTTCCTCCGGGTACTCCGGTTTCCTCCCACATTCCAAAGACATGCATCTGGAGCATTTCTCCCCGGGCCTCCACTGAAAACAGGCTCTGTGGAACCTAGTCGGACTTTCCCGGTCAACAAATGATAAATAAATAAATAAATAAATAAATAAAATAAATAAATAAAAGAAGTCTGAACTGAGGGGCCCCTCTGTTCCAATACAGCAAAGGACATTGGTGTCATAGACATAGGTGGTGCCAAGGACTTTTTCGGAGCCGAAGATCTAGGCGCCAAAGATGCCGGATCTAAGAGAGTCGGATCCGAAGCAGAAATCTTTGCTTTCTTTCTTGGTTGATGAGAGTCCCAAGCTGGGGATGAAGGAAGAGATTTAGCCTTAGAAGCATCCTCAGACTTCTTTTTATGGGATCTTGGAGGGGTTGAGGCCTCCGACCCAGAAATAGCCTCTGAAAAGGGAGACTTTAGTAACCCTTTCAGCAAAAGTTTATTTTTCCTTTCTATCAGTGTCCTGTTGGAAAAATTCTTACAAATCCCACAGGGTGGGTCAACAGTTAAGTGAGGCGCACCTAAACCGAAAACACACAAAGAATGTGCATCTGAAGTAGGTAGTTTATGTCCACAATCATAACATCTTTTAAAACCAGTACTACCTTTTTTATCTGTCATGTTAAAGGAAAGGCAAATACCAACAATAATACAAAAACACAAAATTACTCGAAGGAAAGAAAGGAAAGGCTATCTACCAATTATGGTAATCAAGTGATACCTTACATTAGATAAAAAGGGTGAAAGTGACTAAAAAACTTTTAGAAAACTGAAAGAAAAGGGAGTCGCTAAATGTGATAAGGTAAGAGAGATCAGAAAATCAACTTTTCTGAGAGAAAAAGTCCTTATTTTGAAATAAAAGGACAAAAAAAGGTTTCACTTAGCTCAAGAGCAACAGCCTGACATGACCTGATGGCGATGCGGCAAACGAAATCTGAGGTAACAGGGAGAGGGGGATTATGGGTAAGAGATTGCTTAGCTGGAGAGTTTATCGCTGGCGCGAGCTTGGTATATGGCCGGCTCGGTTCCGATATCGGAACTGTAACCCATACGTAAGGAAGTGGATGAGGATTAGCAATATCAGATTCATAGTTACAAAACAAATAAAAACGCATGTAATGTTGATTGCTTCATTGCTTCATACAATAGCTCCTTAATTTCTTGGGAAACAAATGACAAAGTGATAGTGTAAAGACAACAAACATGCATCGGGTTAAAGTATTACACTGCAATGATTGAAAATCAAATCAGAAACCAGTTTTTTGCAAAACAAAAGTTTGGAAACTGTCACATATTACATTATTGACTGTTGTTCAGTGATGTATCAAGTAATCATAAATGCTGTTAAAAGCAAGATGAAGGTATACTGCCTATATTTCAGTTGCCGATGTTAGAGCAGCTCCAAATTTTGGCTCATGTCTTCAACTTGCCTTTAACAGCTTTTATGATTTATTATTTGCCACTGTTTAAAAGAAGAGGGTTTTGCTTCTTTTTTTTTTTTATTCTTTATTTCTCCAAATCAGGACATCATAATTGAAGTACGTTCATGCTTATGTGGCATGAAAATGTTTTGATGTTACATTTTAAACGGAAACTGTCTTTCTCTCTCTCTCTCTCTATATATATATATATATATATATATATTTATATAAATAATATCATTTTTGGGGGGTGGGGACAATTATTTATAAATGAAGCGATTTATCTCTCCATGAGTTGACTGTGGCAGGTGAAATAGTTACCGAAACTAAAAGCGATATATGAAATCTTCCAGTAGAAAGGTATACTGCCGATGTTTCATTTGCAATGTCAGAGCAGTGCAGTTTACCTCTCAACACTATAATTTCATTTAAGCTCCTAATTTTTGATCATGTCTTCACCTTACCTTTAACAGCACGTATGATTTCCCCGTCCCTACTGTTTAAAGACAGTGGGGTTTTATTTTTAGTCTTTACTTCCCCGAGTCAGGGCAGCAGAACTGAAGCACATTAGCGCTCAGCATGTGGAATGAACTGTAGCAGCTGTTTGCTGCTACATTATTAAAGTAGTAACTTTTTTATCTTCCGTCCAGCAATACTATAGCAATAACCCATGCCTGGGTGTGGGTAATGCTGGATTTACCCACGGTTGGCGTGGTTTGGTCCCGAGGGCGAAGCCCGAGACCAAACAAAGCCAACCGTGGGTAAATACAGCATTACCTACACCCAGAAGTGGGTTATTGCTATTATACCATTACATTATTTAAGAAAAGAAACTATTACTTTTCTTAAATAATGGCATAGTATAATGCCTGTTTACTGCCCTTCCGCAGATGTCTGGCATCTGCGGCAGTTCTGATGTACTGTGCACCTGCGCGTACATCAGAGTTGAGCAAAAACGGAGAAAGCAAGATCTCCGTTGCTTTTTTTACTGTTTTCGCTATGTTAAATGGGTTTAACATAGTGAGACAGTTTAAAATAAGCAACGGAGATGTCCGTTGCTTATTTTAACTGTCTCGCTATGTTAAACCCATTTAACATAGCGAACAGTAAAAAAAAGCAACGGAGATCTTGCTTTCTCTGTTGCTTTTTTTTAAAAAACCTGTCTCGCTATGTTAAATGGGTTTAGCATAGCGAGGCAGCTTTAAAATAAGCAACGGAGATCTCCGTTGCTTATTTTAAAGCTGTCTCGCTATGTTAAACCCATTTAACATAGCGAGACAGTGTTTTAAAAGTAGAGTTATACTAATGGAAAAAAGTCCGGGCGACCGGACCTTTTTCCATTAGTATAACTCGATTTACAATGTGCACGCTGGCCAATCAGTGTGCATGTTTTGGGGGGGGTCATGGTATAATTGTATTTACAGCCCTTTAGCCTACATATGTGGACTGTACCAGCTGCTTGATACTTTGTAAGAAGCAGTTACTGCAGTTTAAAAGGAGTCAGGCTTTCTGTTTTCTTTTATCTTTCCACAGGTAAGGATGGCAGAAGTTGTTGAAGCTGTTTGCCGTTACATTTTAAAAGGAGGCTATATATCTATAGAGAAAAAGAAAGATTGGACAGTTCTTCATAAGTAACTCAAGTGATTTAGTGCTCTACAAGTTGAGTGCAGCAGCTGAAGGTACGAGACAAAATTAAGGAGTGTTGTATGAAGAGTAGAGTTATACTGCCGATATTTCAGCTGCCGATGTTAGAGCAGTGCAGTATATCTCTTAACTCTGATTTCATATAAAGCTCCTATTTTGGCTAATGTTTTTTACCTTTCCCTTAACACTTATGACTTCATAGTCACTACTGTATAAAGGAAGCAAGTTTTCTTTTTTTGTTTCATTAATTTTCCCAAGTAGGGTTGCCACCTTTTCGAATGGCCAAAGTGGGACATTTTCGGTACAAATATCAGATTTTACAGGCCGACACATACCCACGGTTGGTACAAAGAATAGAACTTAGCTTTTTTGCTAAATAAAAGCTTATTATTGTAGTATTTTAGTTGCTTATTCTGTTTCTTGTAAAATTTAGGTATTTTTAACTGTTTTATGCAACTATTACATAAAATATAGGAAATAATTTTGTCCTACAATCTCAGGACATTTGCCATTTTTACATTTTTTTTGTCAGGACACAACTGCCCAAAGAGGGACTGTCCCTCGCAAAGTGGGACAAGTGGTAACCCTATTCCCAAGTCATGACATAAGAATTGTGAGACTGAAAACATTCATGCATGTGTCCTATATAATCTACTGCAGTAGTACAATCAGTTTGAGTTAAAAATAATTTGATTCAAACCCATAGAATTCAACTTCCTTAACTCAATCCCACATGCAGAAACAGATCAAGCAACTTTGCTGGGGGAGGCTGCCAAGTGCCATCTATTACGCAAATAGCATGGGAATAATGAACACCGATACTGCATTTGCGATAACAGCTGAAGCGAATTAGCGCTAACGCGCCTATTGTTTTAACTGTAATAAACTGCTTTTTACATTAATAGCAAGCAGCTTGCTGCAGTTTTACAAAGATTTGTGTTTACTTTATTTTTCTTTTATTAGAGAAGATGTTTTTTTTACAGGGAGCCTGGAGACTTAGCTACAACCGTGGGGAAATACACAAAATCAGTGAGGGCTTTTAAATATTACTCTAGCAGGTTTTGCATAACCATTCCTTCTGAAGACAGTATCAGTCATTGCTGACTGAATGTAATCATCACTATCATAAAATAACAGATTTTACAATGGAGATTTTACAGTGGAGGGGGTAATAGTTTAGCAGCAATATCCATAATCTAAAGCTCTGTACAAATCACTTCCTTCATAACTCTCAATTTCTTTGTTCATGAATCAGGGACAAAATGATGGTGAAAAGACCCGGAATCATGAAATATTTTTAAATATTGTTCCAGTTCTCTTGACCACTAAATACACTTGCAGGCTTTCCATTAATGTGCATTTTCTGAAGTATAAACTCTATTGTAGCCCACTGTTGTCTGACTTAATCCTTAGTTACTTACCATCATCATCATCAGCCCCCTTTTTCCATTTTCTACATTGTGTCGGAGCATCATGTTTACTGTCACCATCTCTTTCTCTCAACTCAGTGCCACAGTCCTGACTTCTTTGACACTCATGCCTGACTGTCACAGATCTTCTTTCACACAACCCGTCCACCTCTTTGCCAGATGCCCTTGTTTCCTCTTTTCTTCCTGTCTGTCCCAAATCTTCCTCACCAGATTTCCTTCTGCTTTTCTGCACGTGTCCAGTCCACAGTAATCTGTTTTCTTTGATCTTTTCTGCAATTGGAGCTACTTTGGCTTCTACTCTTCTGTCCTCATTTCTTCATCTGTCCCACAGTGTGCATCCTACCACCCTTCTCAGGCACTTCATGTCCATCACCTCTAATTCTTCATCTGCTCTGCCTTCACTGCCCGGGTTTCTATGGTATATAGTATTACTGGTCGCACCACTGTCTTGTACACCTTACTTTTTAGCCTCTTTGGCATTATTCTGTCATAGACTACACCTACAACTCTATGCCAGTTGGCTGCAGCCCCTCTGATTGTAGTGCTGACATCTTCATTCAGACTTCCCTTTTCCTCAACCACCCCTCCCAGATACTTGAAGCTATTTACCTGTTCCACTATCTTCACCTTCTGTCTCAATTCTCAACTTCTTCTGATTTCTACAATTGCTGTCATTACCACTGTCTGGCCTGTGCATAGTTTTGTCCCATGTGCCTTCAGTTTTGCATTCCATTCCTCTATCCTTTGCTGAAGTTCTTGCTCAGAGTCTGTCTGTAATGCCACATCATCTGCATACAGCAACTTTGTTGATCTGTCCACTGCAACCTGTTTGCTAATGTAGTTCATCACCAGTATGAACAGCAGTGGGCTCAGAGCTATACTGTGGTGTACACCCACTCCCACTGGGAACCCCATCTGTGAAGCTGAACACTCTTCCTACTTGAGTTATTGGGTCTTTGTACATAGCCTGCACTAATTCTACTAATGTTTCTGAGACTTTGAACCACTTCAGTACTGCCCAGGTCAATTTTTTTGGTACATTGTCATAGGAATGCCCACTTGGACTCTTTCCTCATCTCTAGCTTCTTCTCCACTATCTATCTCACTGCAAACATCAGGTCAATTGTGCTGCATCCTGATCTGAATCCAAACTACTCATCTCCCATCTTACATTCTACTACACTGCATATCCATTTATCAATCACCCTTTCCAGAACTTTTATGCATTGTAATAGGAGTTTGATGCCTCTGTACTACCCACAGTTGTGGATGTCCCCTTTATTCTTGTACACTAGCATGAGTATGCTTATCCTCCAGTCATCTGGGATATGCCTTTCTCTCCACGCTGCTATGAGTACCCCCCAACAGCCACTTCTCCCCTGTCTTACCTAGCATCTTTATCACATCTGCTGTGACCTCATCTGAGCCTGATGCTTTCCCTGACTTCATTTTCCTTAGTGCTATTCTTACTTCTCTAGGATGGACTCCTCTTCTCTCATCACAGGCTGTTTCTGGGGCATTACAGCTTCTGTGGGGTTTTCTTCATTCAGAAGCTGATGGAAATGCTCCTTCCATCTACCTTTGTCCTGTGGACTGGTGAGCAGGTTGTTACTGGCATCCCTTATGAAGGGTGCCTGACCATCTCCTTTATCTTTCTGTCTTTGCCTCATTGCCTCACAGCCTGATATAGTATTTTTGTGCCACCTACTGAGACACTTTCCAGAAGATGGTAGAGTGCCTCTGATGCCCTATTCTTTGCTATTGCAACTCCTTTCTTGGCTTCTTTGTTAACCAACTAGTATTCCTTCCTAGCCTGGTCGGTCTTTTCTATCTCCCATTTTTTCCTGTACTCCTTTCTTTTGATGACTTCTTGGACTTCTGCATTCCACCACCAGCTTTCCTTATGTTCCTTATTTCCATACCTGACTCAGCCATATATCTGTTCTGTAGTCCTCACACATGCTGTTTTGAGGCACTGCCATTCTTTTTCACTTCCCCCTATTTTGTCATCTTCTTCTTCCTAGCCCCTTCAAAAATTTAGCAAGGGGCTAGGAAAAATATGAGGCAAAACCAGGCACAGTTGAGATATATTATGTTCTTTCAAACCACAAATTTTACAAGGGATGGGGCAAAAATGCTAGGTGAAAACAGAGACAGTTGAGAGGTATGCTGCTTATGTTGTTTCCCCAACAATGCTGTACTTTCCTTCCACTAAATCGCATGCAGCTTGACTAACCACTACCTAAAGGTAATTATAGGTGAGCCCAAACTTACTTTTCTGTTACA
Source organism: Protopterus annectens (assembly GCF_019279795.1). Lineage (NCBI taxonomy): Eukaryota > Metazoa > Chordata > Ceratodontiformes > Protopteridae > Protopterus > Protopterus annectens. The sequence goes on from NC_056730.1 coordinate 952,811,540, forward strand.
AAGCTGATGCTTAGCATGGGAAGCAAAATGCTTATGTTATAGCTAGTTTCTTTTTTTCATGCTAAGTATAATTAATTTTATCATAAAGCCAGTAGTTCCCAAATAACTACTTATTACATTTTGTGTCTCACTTATTTGTGAAATGCTATTAATGTCACTGTAGTGATATATTTTTTTCAGTATTTGCTTAGCAAAGCTCATGGCTATGTTACTGTTACTGTATTTCTGAAGTGGGAATGTTCGACTTTCTGGATAGTAGCCAGTTTGTTGATTTTTTACTGTTGTCTTTGTATACATTTTTGCCTATAAGTATTGTACTTTTTTGACAGCCCATTCCTTTACTTATTCATTTATTTACTTGGTTTGAATTTATTTTTGTTTGGTGACAATACAAATTAATTTAGAATGCATTTCATCATTGCCCTTTAGCAGTGAAGCAAAATGGTTCTGTTATTATTATTTGCATTGCTGACCAGCACTGCTTTTATTATTTATTTGTATTTCTTTAATGGGAAAGTTCAGACTGAGTGAAAAACGTCATTGAAGATCCATGGAGAAAAAAAAACTCCATGAAATAAAACAGCTCTATGTAAGTAAGGACTCTAATCAAAATATAAAATAGTTCTATATTTGGTATTTCTTTCTGGATATCACCATTCACTTAATGTATTCTTTATTTTGAAAATTACATCACATGTTTTCATAAGATTCATAGGAATTTCAAAGCAACTGAGTCCCTTGACCATTTACACCTTGTCAGTACCCACCTTTAAGCTAATTCCCCCGCTGCATTTTATCTGATGGTTAAGATTTATTTGAAGATGCAAGAAATACAGGGCAAGTGGGTCTCTTACTGCACTGAAGGCAATGTCAGATAGGCTATGGCTGTAGGTATAGATCTCTCCTCAAAATGTTATAAAATATTGAATAACGGAACAGTGATTCCAGTCTCTTCTGCTAACTCAGGTGGTTTAAATGTGAGATCTCTTTAATGGAAACTTCTGAAGTCTTTCTTCATAGGTTCATAAAGTAGTACTAGGCTAATTGTCCTTGTGGGCTATGTTAAGCCTAGCAATTTATCCCATGCAAGAATCAAACCCTGCACCTTGTGTCTGTAAGGTAAACACCTTAACCATGCCAACCTCCCACATATATTTCTAGTGAGGTACCTCCCAAAAGGGGCATTATACTCACTAACTGGCCTAATCAGTAGTGACTATAAGGAAACATTGACCTCTCAACATCTGGATGAATATTCCCTTGGAAATTAGCTTTGTTAAGTAGAAGGATTTTCTGATTACTGCTGTCACATGATGATTTAAAAGAAAGGGGATTTAACTTATAATTGAAGGTCCCTAACAACATTATTATTTGTCTATGCTGTAGACTGGGGGAGGGATTGTCTACAAAATGTGACAGTATTGTACTTTTTTGCATTTAAGTACATTTTCAGTACACCAGTGATTTATGTAACTTCGTGATGAATGGTTTGGGTATTAGAGGGGGACTTGACAATAACTTCCAGTTTGTAGTCATCTACAAATTTAGTAGTCAGAGGTCATTGTTTCTAGTCAGGAGATCAAAAAAGTAGATGCCAAAATGAAGGGGTCCTAACATCAAATCCTAAGGGAGACCACTGGTTTTCATACTGTCTGAGACACCTGACACTCACACTGTATGGGCGCTGTCTTTTATACCGTTTGCTATTTATCTTATCTATTTGTCTACTTTTTTTTTTAAGCTTACTTAGGTTCATAGGTTCATACTAGGCTATCTGTCCTAGGGCATTTATAATCCTAGCCAGAGTGTGTTTGGCGTTCGCCGCCCCTTGGAATGAGTATACTGTGCCCATTTTAAGGTTTAGTTTACTGTACCTCTGTCTAACAGTGACACAGAAGTGACCCCCAGGGTAAATCTACGATATAGGTTCACTTACAATGTCAACATAGGTTATGGTGTTAAATGCCTTGACCAATTCAATATATATGCTATGTGAATAGCATGACCACTATCAACAGCCTTTGTAACCCTCTCAAAGAAGTTCACCATATTCAGTAGGCATGATTTCCCCTTGACAAAGCAATTGCTGTGGGTTGGGTCCCATAACATATACAGTGGATATAAAAAGTTTACACAACCCTGTTAAAATGCCAGGTTTTTGTGATATAAAAAAATTAGACCACAATAAATCATTTCAAAACTTTTCTCACCTTTAATGTGACCTATAACCTGTACAATTCAATTGAAAAACAAGCAAATCTATTAGGGGAAAAATATAAAAAATAAAAAGCGTACAATACTCCGGCTGCAAAAGTGTGCACACTCTTAAACTAATACTTTGTTGTGTGTGCACACCCTTAAACTAATACTTTGTTGAAGCACCTTTTGATTTAATTACAGCATTCAGTCTTCTTGGGTACACATCTGGCATCAATTAAAGAGACTCTGATTAACCCCAAATAAAGTTTAGCTTTCCTAGTAGGATTTTCCTGACATTTGCTCAGTTGCCTGCTGCAGCAAAAGCCATGGTTCGCAGAGAGCTTACAAAGCATCAAAGGGATCTCATTGTTGAAAGGTATTAATCAGTCAGGAGAAGGGTACAAAAAATTTCCACAGCATTGGATATACCATGGAACACAGTGAAGACAGTCATCAAAAAGTGGAGAAAATATGGGACAACAGTGATGTTGCAAAGAACTGGACGTCCCTCCAAAATTGATGAGAAGACAAGACAAAAACTGGTCAGGGAGGCTGCCAAGAGACCTACAGCAATACTGAAGGAGCTGCAGGAATTTCTGGCAAGTACTGGTTGTGTACTACATGTGACAACAATCTCCCATATTCTCCGTATGTTTGGACTATGGGGTAGGGTTGCAAGGCGGAAGCCTTTTCTTACACAGAAAAACATCCAGGCCCAGCTAAAACTTGCAAAACTATACATCAAGTCTCCCAAAAGCATGTGGAAAAATATGTTGTGGTCTGATGAGACCAAGGTTGAACCTTTTGGCCACAATTCCAAAAGGTATGTTTGGCACAAAAACAACACATCGCATCACCAAATGAACACCATCCACACAGTGAAGCATGGTGGTGGCAGTATCAAGCTTTGAGGTTGCTTTTCTTCAGCTGGAACTGGGGCTTTAGTCAAGGTGGAGGGAATTATGAATAGTTCCAAATACCAGTCACTTTTGGCCCAAAACCTTCAGGCTTCTGCTAGAAACCTGAAGATGAAGAGGAAGTTCACCTTTCAACATGACAATGGCCCCAAGCATACATCCAAATCAACAAAAGAATAGCTTCACCCAAAGAAAATTAAAGTTTTGGGATGACCCAGCCAGAGCCCAGACCTAAATCCAATAGAAAATCTGTGGGGTGACCTGAAGAGGGCTGTGCAGAAGAGATGCCCTCACAATCTGACAGATCTGGAGCACTTTTACAAGGAAGAGTGGGCAAATATTGCCAAGTCAAGATGTGCCATGCTGATAGACTCCTGCCCAAGAAGACTGAATGTTGTAATTAAATAAAAAGGTGCTTCAACAAAGTATTATTTTAAGGGTGTGCACACACTACAAAGTATTAGTTTGAATGTGCACACTTATGCAGCCATCGTATTGTACCTTTTTAATTTTTTATATTTTTCCCCTAACAGATTTGTTTGTTTTTCAATTGAATTGTACAGGTTATAGATCACATTAAAGGTGGGAAATTTTTTGAAATGATTTATTGTGGTCTCATTTTTTTATATCACAAAAACCTGGCATTTTAACAGGGGTTGTGTAAACGTTTTATATCCACTGTATGGTATCAGGTTTTATGAGGTGTGCTGTAATATATTCCATAGCTCTGCAGACGAGACTTATCAGATTGATGGGTCTATAATCCCCAAGGCTGGTGATAGGGACTCTCTTATGGAGTAGCATCACCACTGCAGTGTCCCAAGTTTCAGGCATAAAACCTGTAGCTAAACTTAGATAAAATGGCTTGAGCAATGGCTTTGCCAGGACTCACTAAGTACTGTTTATTACACAACCATATATAGTGTCAGGTAATATGAAAGAAGTACTGTTGGTCTACAAAGTACCTTCAGTACATGTTCCTTTGTGATAACAGATGGATTTAAGGAAGTCAAGGATATGTGGACTTTGAAAAGAAATGTATGGGATAAAATTACCACTGAAATTGTTTGCCAGTATATACTGACAATGTTTATTGTATCTGAATAGATAATACCATTTTGAATAAGTTTACAGCAACACTGGGTATTATTCCTTACTTGCCTAGCATACCTGAAGAAGGATTTATATTTTTCTTTAGCTACAGAGGATAACCTTTTGCACGGTCTGCTTTTGTAAACCTAATAGTATTGTTCCAGTTTTTGTGTTATGTTACTGTAATACCCTTGATGAAAACTGTTGTATTTGCTGTATAATTTATGGAATTTTTTATTGTAAAGTTTATTTATGTTAGAGGACGACCAGGGAAGTATGTTTTAGAATTTCACATTACATTTTATTCTGGGACTACCTACTCTAAACAATTATCTAAAAGGGTGTAGAAGTCCTTCATAAAGTTATCTGTAGTGTCATTGTCAGAGCTGATGCTGCCATAAGTGAATTTGGAAACCTCATCATAGAAGTTGATGAGGTTAATGCCTTTAAAAGCTTTGAATTCTGAGATATTACATACAAGAGCTTTGGAAATTTTGAAAGTGAAAGCCACATTGATGCACATTTTACAGACACCTTGCATCAGTTCCTAACCAGTGTTTTTATATTATGTCTAATTTGTTATAATTTAATAAAACCACAACAGTCAGCAAAGTCAACACTATATAAAATATACACTAATAAGTCCGTTTGCTGTGCTGGGTGCCAAAATTTACTTAAGCAGCAAGGTAGTTGATAGAACACTTCTTTATTTAACAAACAAAACCTTTTCAACCCACGTTAAGCACTTTCATCTACTCAAATAGACTTCATCAGAACACATTCATTAAAAACATGCTGGGTTATATATACACATCCAACCAATGGTATCATTTGATTAATCTTTCAGTTCATTATTTTCAACCATATAAAGTGCACAGTGTTTAATATCATATATACCACCCACTTATTTCTACTTCTTTACTCTATTTAAAATTATACTTTGTACTGAATATGTAAAAATACATGACAACTTCATAAACTTGTTTAAAATATGAAAGTGCAATAAAATCACCTATCTTTCTTTGTTTTAATTTAAACTAGTGATGTTTTTGTTTTACTTTTGAAGATTATTATTATTATTATTGTTCATAAAATTTTTGTAATAATTTGGTGCTTTTCACTTGGGCCTTCACTGAAAGTGGACTTCTACCCAGTCACACTTTCCAGGTAATCAAATGTCAAATAAATAAATCCATGGTTTCTTAACGTTTGTTACATTAACTAAAAGTTTAATAAATATATAAAACTAGTTACATAATTATCAGTTTGTTGTAAAGAATCCTGGGTCAATTTGTTTGCATGTTAATTCTTCTAAAATGGCTGTAGTCATCCTTAGCTATGTGTGAAGTGTTTTAGATCTTGGACATACTGGATTAAACAATGGATGCCAGCCAGGGTTGCCAGACGTCCCTATTTGGGCGGGACTGTCCCGAGATCAGTAGCCTGATCCCGAGTCCCTGCCGGCGGTTAATCCCGCCAGCCTCCACTTTGTTTTTTTTTTTTTTTGACCATTATACCTGGCATACGGGCCAATCAAAATATTAATCAAAAGCGCCAAAACGAGCTTTTTCAGGCGCTTCTCGGTTAACAATGCATTACTGCAATGCACGCTCGAAGCTCAGTGTTGTGAGCAAGCAGAGTGAGCAGTTGTTTCTTCTTTTGCGCGAAACTGTTTTTTTTTTTTTTTTTTTTTTCACCACTGTGGAATGGAACCTAAAGTCTTCGGCATACCGATTAGCCAACAGTCTGCGGCAGTTCATGATGGAGGGTGAAGAGGTCATCATATTAGTATACTCTAACCAGAGACTCAGACTATGAAAAGCTTTGCATTTTTCAGTCTGCTTGCCCCAAAGGTGAGTCAATAAGTCATGTGCAATCAGACCAAATTGCTGGGAACTGATGATAGATTACGAGTTGTTGAGAGATGCTGGTGATTTGCAAATTGCACATAATGGACATTAAATGAGAGACTTTATGTCTGAATTCAGGAGCTGGATGTAAGTAGTAACGTCTGTGCAAAGGTCAAGAAATGGAACACTAAGGAGGATAGAGGAGAGTCACACAAATCAAAGAAATTTAGAGGTGGGCAAGTTTTGTGTGTGCTAGTGTGTGCTAGTTAAGTAAGTGAAGAGTGGAAAGAAGCCATGGCAATACCACCTGCTGTGGAAGGGTGGGTGCTGCCTAATACACTGAAGGCAACTCAGCTGGGAGCACAACTGTGAAACTAAGATGTTTGAGGAAGCAGTGTTTGCTCCACCATTGAGTTGCTCAGCTGCTGTTCTATTCCATTACTTTAGGAGTCCCTTGTCTTCTGGATGTTTTAACCCGAACTGCTCACAGAAGCCCAAGACACTAAAATGAGTTATGTACTGAGTGATTTAGCTAGTTTTCTGCAAGGGGACTGTGGTGCAGGTTTGACCCAGTGCATAGTTGTAAATATTCTAATATATGAGCAGCTTGTCTAGTGCTGCTAGTCCTTAGAACTGTTACATGTCTTTGTATTGACCTTCAGCAATCTATGTATTTCTTTTGGAAGTTTGACTCAACTTGTCAACATTGTCATTGTGTAAATGGGGAAGACACAGTGTTTGGATTAAAGATCCAGTGACATTTATGCGCAGCTGACTTCAAGCACAGTTTGGATTTATAAGTAGTGCTGTATATATAGAACTGTGTTCCGCATTAAAGACCTTTTTTTTTTTTTTTGGTCTTCAGTTGTCAAGACCTTTTTTGGTCTTCACTTCGTGAGAGACCTTCTATTTTTTTTTTGTCCCTACCTGGGTTGCTGGAAATCTGGCAACCCTGATGCCAGCAGAGGTGAAAATGGCCCTATTCAACTTGATGATGCACTAACTACATTGCTCTCTGACTTGATAGGGATTTTCATTTCACTGAATGGCAGGTTTAAATGCTTAGCTGTTTAAGATGTCTTATTCATTTCATTGTATGTATTTCTTTGAATTTGTCAACCAGTGTAATCTATTCATGCATTCATTACAAACTAAATCCAGGCATTGTCTAGCTGCATCCTGTGGAGAGACAGGGCCTGTCTTAATTGTTTGGAGGTGCGTATGCTGTTTTATGAATTTATATGTGGGTCACTTTCTACAGAATTCAGCTCAGTGTGGAATTTAAAGTCATGACGGAAGGTTGGACAAGAGGTTAGTGCAGCCTTTTTTTATATAAATGACTACTTTTTAAAGACTTTTACTTTTTGTGGCAGGTGACAGTGAGATTATAAATGACTGTCGTGGTTAGCTATAGGTGACTTGAATTTTGCAGTACATTTTGCTGATAATTGGAGAAGCAATCAGCTAGCTGCTAGAATAATTAATGGGACTTGTTTAGACTACACACTTGGACATTACAGGTATGTGAACATTTTTATGTTTGGGAGATTCTTAATAATCTGAATTATTGATGGCATCTCTTGTGTTTGGTGTAATTACTGGATCATTTTAAGTAGAAAGTATGTATTTGGTGTACTTCTTGTTTCCATGTTGTATGGTTTATATAGTGTAAAGCTTTAGGTTTAATTTTTTGCAAGTTGCTAGTTTTACTGCATTCTGTGTGTGTACAGTTATTTCAGTGTATTTGTGAGTGTCTGTCTGTGAAGAGGTGTTTTTACTCTGATAACTGGCTATTTTTTCCCTGATTGGTCACAAACCTGTTTTTTCAGAAGGCGTACCATGTTCATTTTGCTTGTATATGCAGGATTTTAACTCAACTGAGAGCATGCGGTCATTGTTGAAGGTTTTTGTGTCTTAACAGTTTTTTTTTCAATATTTACTCTGTTTTCCTTTTATGGATAGTGACAATAAGTTTAGAACTAGTTTTGTTAAGGGGTGGTGAAACCTGAGTTCTAACTACACTTCCTGGTGCTATATCTGGTAATGATTATGGACATTTTTTATTGCTTCAATACCTGGTAGGTTTTCCTACTGCTACTGGCTCAGTTGAAACAGCAGCCTGTTTCACACAAAGACGTGGCTCCATTTAAGACATTGTGGTACATGCCTACACGCCTGCTGAAGGATGCTACAGGTTAGTTAAATGTCTTTTCTTTTGAGAAATTATGTAAATTATCTTTAGTTATGTATGCTAACTCTTGAATGGCGAAATTGAAGTGTATTAACCCACCAGATGCGCAGTAGCAAGCCCCTCCCAAACCCCGCCTGCGAGCATGTTGACTACTCCGCCCACTGCTTGGAGCATGTTAACTACTACGCCCACCACTTGATTAAAACACAAGGTAATACAGATCTTTAAACAGAAAACATTATAGGCATAAATAGGCATATAACATAAAAACACATATATTGAAAACATCACTTTTCCCCATGATAGTCCTTTGCAAATAGCCAATACCTTTAACAACTACTTCACTGAAGCTATTCAAACTTTAACAAAAACACTAACACCCACTACCCCCTCTCCTTTACAGAATACAAACAGTTCTATTCCCCTCTTACAGTTACAACCAGTTCCAACTTCCTTTATCTGTAAACTCCTTCAGAAACTCAAACCTTGTACTCCCTCTGCAGATAACCTCCCAGCAGAATACCTTCAAGTAGCTGCCAAACCCTTAGCTTATCCAATATCCATCCTTATAAACAGAACAATCACAGAAGGTACCATCCCTTCCATATGGAAAGTATCCCATATAATCCCTTTGCATAAAGGAGGTAAATCCACTGACATTTCTAACTACCGTCCAATTGCTCTACTCTCTCCATTAGCCAAAATAATGGAAAGATGTATCCACCATCAACTACTCCAACACCTGCTCCATAACAACTTACTTGCTAACTGTCAGCATGGCTTTAGACCCTTTCATAGCACCACTACTGCCCTACTAAGATTTACAGATTGTATTAACAGAAATCGAAACAACAACTCTCTTTCATCTGCTCTGTTTATAGACCTATCAAAAGCTTTTGATATGGTCAACCATAGCTTACTTATCAGTACTCTAAAAGCCCAATCTCTTGACCCACAAGCTATTCTTTGGTTTAAATCCTATCTAGATAACAGACATCAAGCAGTACTCTGGGACAACAATCTTTCCACACCCCTCCCTGTGAACACTGGAGTGCCTCAAGGCTCTATCCTAGGCCCTCTTCTTTTTTCTGTCTTTATTAACAATCTCTACACTATTGTTCCACAAGCCACTTGCATACAATACGCTAATGACTCAACTCTAATCTGTACTGCCAAGTCCTCATCCTCTCTCCAAACCCTTACTCAAATGATATTTAATTCTGTAGAAAAATGGTTTACTGATCAATGTCTCCTCCTCAACCCCAAGAAAACCAAACTATTACTCTTCACTCCCACTCAAAAATCGCCACAGATCCACTTCACTATTAACTCCTATAATGGAACTTGTATCTCCCCTGATCCTACTGCACGCCTTCTGGGTATAACCATTGATCACAACCTCAGCTTTGATGACCAGATCAATAATACTATTCAAACTATCAATAAAAAACTAGGCTCTCTGTATAGAATCAAGCCCTTCCTTACACAACTGGCTAGAACTTCCATTACCCAGGCTCATCTTAATTCTACCCTATTCTATGCTTCTGCCATTTATACCAATCTATCTAAGCACAATCTTACCAAGCTTGAATCTAGCTATAATAATATAGTTAGATTTGCTACTGGCTCTCCCTATAGGACCCACCACTGTCTCAACCTCAAACAACTCAAATGGTTAGAACTACAAAACCAGCTACGATATAATCAACTTGTAATCACACAAAAAATTCTGTACCACCCTACTAATACTCCTATCCTCTCTAACCTGATCTCCCCATATAAAAATCTTACAACACTACGCTCAGCTAGCAAGTTACTAATTGCCAACATTAAATCTAATAACAAAGCTGGGGACTCACTCTTTACCAATGTGGTGGGCAAAATCTGGAACAACCTTCCTACAACACTAACCTCTCTTTCATCTACTCCACTCTTTAAGAAACACCTCAAAGATCACCTAAAATACATTGGCTATGTCCCTGCTCAATGCCTGACTAAATATTCTTATTCTCCTTTCTCTGCCCCTTTTCCCCCTACCTCCTGGGCTACTGCCCCTCCATAGTTCTAATATATCTTCCAGCCTGCTTCTCTTCTCCCTCTTTGACTAAGTGAATGTCAATTTGCTTTTCATGCCAATTTGCTTTTCTTGTCAAAAATTGTATGAACCTGTGCTGATTGTACCTTATAACTCATTGCTTAATTGCTGTTTAAAACCTATACCAAGACTTTGTAACTTTGATTCACTCAAATTGCTTGTACTCTCTTTATAATCATTTTGTGCTTCAAAATGTATTTTTTAAGCTTGTTTTTTATTCTAACTATTGTATGTAGTAATCTTATCATACTTGGAGCTTTTCTCCCCGGGCCTCTACTGAAAAAGGATATGTATCCAGCTGGACTAGCCCGGTCAACAAATATAAAATAAAAATAAATAAATAAATAAATAAAGCGTTTTACTATTGCTATAAACCCACAGAATTCATTCAAATCTGTAAAAAAGGAGGCAAATTCTGAGATTTCACAACAGTAAGAAAAAGGGGTACTTTTCCGTTATCAGGGCAACACTATAAATGTAGTAGCTGCTGCTTGGAATCCTCGCCATTAGCTTCTGCATGTTTGTTGCCAACCTTGTTAGCTTCCATATGCCTGTTGGCCAATCACTTCATACTTGCGATAGTTTTGTCAATGATTTTTTGGTCTAAAATGGTTCTCATTCCTGACTCTTTTATTTTACATTAGACTCCCATCTTTTAAAAAAAAATAGTTTACATACAAAACAAAAGTGTATACAATTCAGTGACTGAAGAATGGTTGTTACTGTTGTCAAGCTAACAGTATCAATGCAGTAGCTGCCACTTCAAATTAAATGCTTCAGGGTTAACATATGTGGAAGATTTTCCCAAAGCAGTGACAACTTCTAAAGCTTCCCATAGTTATTTTAAACTGCATTGGGATGAAGGAGTACTAGTTCCTATAAAAAAAAAAAAGAAAGAAACAGAAAAGTGATGCAGCTTCATCGGGCAACACCATCCATGTGCTAGCTGGCGCTCGGAAGCCTCGCTGTTAGCATAGCTTGTCAGGTAGCCTGTTGGCCAACCACTCTTCATAATTGTGATGTAATTAAAAAAAAAAAAAAGATACCGGCTGTGCCAAAATTACAAGCGCTACTTACCGCATTTATAGTGTTGCCCTGATAACAGAAAAGTACCGAAAAAGGCAATCTCCTGATCTTGTTGAGCATTTACAAAACTGACTATTAGCAGTAGAAGAGAATTTGGTTTGTATGTCTTTTTTACACATACAAATACAGAAAAAAGATACCAACAGGTTCTTTCTCTCTCAGTAACTCTTCTCCACCTAACCACAGATACATCTTTGTGCCTCTCAAGATGTCAAAAAGTATGTTGCGTGTCAATCACGGCACATTGCCGTTGTTAATACCTGCCCTCCGGCATGTCAATCACGGTGGGCACGCCCATTCCTGCGCGAACTCGGTGGTGGGTTAATGCACTTCAGTTTCGCCTCTTGAATTTGGAATGCATGTTTTAGGAATAAATAAGTATGAATGATGTATTCAATATATTTTTGTGCCAAGTTTTGTGCATAAGTAATAGGTTCATAGGTTTATACCACACTAATGACCACCAGGGTCTTTACAAGCCCAGCTGTGCAACCCAACCCCATTTTGTCCTTGAGTTTCTTGGACACATATATGATGTGGTATGTTAGTAAAGAGTTAGCTAGAGGGTGGGTGGGGGAGACATGTTATTCAGTGATTCATTTACTACTATTGACCTCTGTCCATCTGAGACATGAGGGCCAGACTGGGATGGTGCATTTATGGTTTCCCATGCAATGATCAAAGTTTCTTTTGAAAAGGATCAAGGGATGAACTTTACTTCATGTAGATATGGAGCTTATTCCATAGCATAGAGATCCTTTGAGAAACATAACAGTCTCTCCAGCATGTTCTATTTATGTTGCAGGCAAAGTTCATGTCTTTCTATCTAGTGTTTATGGTGCTGTTTGTTTTGCAAATCTGCAAGAGATCCATCACAGCTGGATCTGAGGATGCCTTGTATGCTAAGCATAGATGGTCTGTAAATAACCTGTAGAAGGCCAGGTACAGATATAGGGTCTTAAGGTGATCTTTGTAGGACAGGGTATTTGGGTATTCATACCCTGGATTCTCCTGAAGTGAAACCTTTGAGGACATTCCAGCTGTTGCAAATACCTGGTTGGGTACATGCCAAAGGGGGACATGGGTCTAATGAGAGCTGAGTGTTTATAGTGGTACTATAACTTCCGTGGACTTGGATGCCATACCTTTGCTTACGAGTTGGGTGAAATAGAAGGATTTTCTTATATTTTGGCCACATGTTGGTCAAAGGCCAGATTAATGTCTGTATATTTTATGGTTTCTATACCAACTAACGAAAGAATAAGTTATTGGCTTGGGCTTGGAAAGTGCAGTGTTACTACTGTGGGAGGTATGGAAGCCATGTTGTGTGAGAAATATGATTTCTCCTGCAGGAGATAGTTAATTGTTTTTAGGTACGTTTTCAATATTTCAGACAGGGTAAGTTCAGCATAAAGATTAAGGTCTTCACCTCATAGACACAAAGTGCAGGGTTCAATTCTGACCTCGCTTGGAAGGTGAAGCTGAGCATTGCTTGAGTTTGAGTTGTTTTATATAGGATGAGAGCACAGGTTTGAAGTTGAATGGATGTAGTGATATGTGGCTGCTGGACAGGGGAGGGATTAGATGAGGGAATTCTTGGTTAGGGACACTCACTATACTATCTATGGAATATGAGTTGCATTCTATTGCAGTTTTGAGTGCTAAGTTATTAGGAAAGGGATTAGGGTTGAATTTTTGTCCAGGATGAAAGATTTTTTAATGGTTGACCAGACTTTTTAAGGGTTGTGTTAACTACTGCTCTGAATGCTGTCATGGTATAGCTTTTTGTATTTTGTTTGCCTTTTACTATGGATGTGGAGCACTCTCAAGTTTTTGAGATATTATGGTGTTTTATATTTCTGCCATTTTTTTCTTTAGCCTGCATTGGATAGCCAAATTGCATTATTTGTTTTTAATTCTTCTTTCTAGGAGGTGCAGAGGTAATTGGTAAAGCTGCATTGAATTCGCTTACAGCATCATCTAAGGGGAGGAATTTTAGGATATTCCTGTTAATGGATAATAGAGTAGTTATGAATATGTCTGAGTTAAACTTGGACAGGTTGCATGTTGTTTTGTAAACATACCATTTAGATGGATCTGTGAGATGTCTGGTATTATCTCTGCAAGTCTTTTGGATTTCTAATAATATTATGGGAATGAACCCCATTCCTAAGTCAGGGTATCACTGACGTTCATGAAATTAGTAGTCTTTCAATCTGTGATGTTCGCCAAAAGTTCTCTTCGCAGCACCTGTAATGGGCCCAGAATTGACACCTGCAGTTCATATGGAATTACTTGTATTGTTAGCCTATCCAAATATGACTGTAGATTTGTTTTAGATCCACTACTCCTACTACTGCTACCACCACTGCTACTCCTACTCCTACTATTCCTACTCCTACTACTACTCCTACTCCTACTACTACCACCACTGCTACTCCTACTACTCCTACTACTACTCCTACTACTCCTACTCCTACTACTACTCCTACTCCTACTACTACTACCACCACTGCTACTCCTACTCCTACTATTCCTACTCCTACTCCTACTACTACCACCACTGCTACTCCTACTACTACTCCTACTCCTACTACTCCTACTTCTACTCCTACTACTACTACTAGCACCACTGCTACTCCTACTACTCCTACTACTACTACTCCTATTCCTACTACTACTCCTACTCCTACTACTACTACCACCACTGCTACTCCTACTATTCCTACTCCTACTCCTACTACTACCACCACTGCTACTCCTACTACTACTCCTACTCCTACTACTCCTACTTCTACTCCTACTACTACCACCACTGCTACTCCTACTCCTACTACTACTCCTACTCCTACTACTCCTACTACTACTCCTACTACTACCACCACTGCTACTCCTACTCCTACTACTCCTACTCCTACTACTACTCCTACTCCTACTACTACCACCACTGCTACTCCTACTACTCCTACTCCTACTACTCCTACTCCTACTACTACTCCTACTCCTACTCCTACTACTACTACCACCACTCCTACTCCAACTACTACTACGCCTACTCCTACTACTACTACTACCACCACTGCTACTACTATCGTTACTGTCTGGGTAACTTTCATCCACATTGCTCTCCTTTCTGGCTGCAAATCTTGATATTTTATGACTTTATGTTTCACTGTATGTGAGACACTGTAATCACAATGTATGGCAATGTTGTGTTTGCACAATTCTCAATGGAAAAATATTACCACATTATTGTGCACGTCAGTGTATAGGTCCTTTGCCATGAGAGTATCATACCCAGCAAGAAGGTGAGCGACTGTTTCCAATTCCTTTTTTTTTTTTTTTACAGAACTTACATTTGTCTTCTTCTCCTATATGTTCAACGGATTTTGTAAAACAACATGTATGTAGTCCACTATCCTGGGATGACATTATCAACCTTTCATCCTTTGGTTTCAACTCACATCTCCTTGTCCATTCCTTTGTCAAATCCTAATCAACATAATGTTATTCCAGGAGAACTCTATATTTGCTGCTACATTTATGGCTTTTCCACATTTCATTCATTCTCATCTGATGCTTCTTCTTACATTCTTGTGTTTTTTGGCACATTCAGTTGCTGTCTTATTTTTGTCTACTTCTGGTTTGATTTCCATTTCTGCTTACCAGTTTGAATGCTTCTGCTAAACTAGGTAGAGAGGTCATTTTGGACTTCCTCTCCTCATGTTTTAAAACTGATTTTTATATATCATTTGGCATGTGTGAAGCAGTTTTATTGTTTTTCTGTCCAACTGATCCAGTATCTTTTGGGACCAGTTAGTCACACTAAAACTGTAATTTAAAACAGGAAGAGCAAATTAGTTTATAGCTTGGACTTTAATCCTGGATGCCAAAGCTGTTTTCAGTATTAGTTTTAGTCTTCTAGAGTATTCCTTACAGAGCTTGATTTACATTTGCTTATGTTTTATTGGTGTTCTTTTATCAGTTCCCAAATATTTATTCATTCTTCCAGCTTTAGTTCCTTTATAGTACGGTTTGTTTCGAGAATGTGTAGCATATCCAACAGGGCTGAATCGGCGAATACCTTATTGGTTAGACATATATCACCCCTCGGTAATCTTTTGGAGACTGACTACAGGGACAGGGCTTTGAGGCAGTCCACATTGGACATGTTATTTGCATCCTGTATTCTTTTAATGAGTAACCTTTGTGGCCGTTCCATCTCTTGCAAATGCATGGTCAGGTACATGCTGCAGGGTGCATTGTACTTAATTATTGGTCTAATAAGGGCTCAGTATATTGGGACTATGAGCTTATTAAAACTGGAAGCTATGCACTTTTTATTTTTATTTTATTTTTTTATTTTATTTTACATTTGTTAGCTGGCAGTGTCTGATTGAGCCGAAAAGGCCCCTTTTCAGCCAAGGCTTGGGGAGAAAAGCTCCACACAGAAAAATTACAGATACATTTAGATATTTAGACATGATCAGTATACAGACAAATTACAATGGACATGTTTTTACAGTGGTAAGCAGCACATCAACCAGTTGCAGTGGAGAGAACAAACAAGAAAATAATTTAAAAATAAAGGTAATTAATAGATTTGTGGTGTACATATGAAATTTGGAACATAGGTAGAATACATACATAGTACACATGTACAATACATACATTGTACATTAGCCAGTGTTTGTGACTAAGAGTGAAAACTATTATCAAGTACTCTAGGTTTAGTATGTGTAACTTATCTGTTTTTACTAGCCTGGGGAGCAGCCATAGTACTGCCAACTTTGCTTGAGATGCTGCCTAATGAGGTTTTTAAAGGAGGCTTTGGATGATATGTTTTGTATGCTAGTGGGGAGAGAGTTCCAGTTTTTTAGCCACTGAACTACTATATAGTGTGTCTCCAAAGCTATTGTAGCTGTTGGTGACTTCTAGCAGTAGTTTGCTTGATGATTTAAGAGGCCTTTTGGCTGAGTGATGTTGTACTAGGTTTTTGAGGGCAGGACACTTATTGGGGATGTAATAGATACAATGACAGAGGCAGATCTGATTGTAGGTTAGGAGGTTGGACAGTTCAATCCAATGGAGCTGTTTCAGAGCAGTACAGTGATGATTTCTATATGAGCAATTTGCAGCAAAGTGGGCAATTCTGTTATAGCAGGCTTCCATTTTGCTTAGTTCAGTTTTGTTGAGATTAGTCAGAATGGGAAATGCATAGAGTAGGGTGGATAGAAGTTGGGAGCGAGCAATGGCTGATCTTGTGTTGTTGGTAAGAAATGGTTTGATATGGTAGAGTTTGGCATGTACTTTTTTAATAGTTAAGTTGAGATGAATATCAAATTTTAGGTGGGAGTCTATGGTTATTCCCAGTAGCTTAGCCTGTGCCACTGGAGCAAATGGAGTAGCATTTGTGGAGTAGATGGTGAATTGACTGTTATCAGTGTTTTTGTTAGAACTGGTTATAATCAGAAGCTGAGTTTTCTTTCAATTGAGGATAAGTTGGTTCTTTGGTAAGGTAGTTTTCAACGTCAGCGAATGCTAGTTGAGTTGTTTGCAGGAGGGTGGGAATATTTTGTGCAGCACAGATTAAGGTAGTATCATCTGCATACTCAATGATAGATGCATGTTGTGTGGAGGTATGGAGGTCATTTGTGAAGATTGTGAATAGTAGTGGTCCTAAGATAGAACCCTGTGGGACTCCTACAGTTATGGGCAGCTTACATATAAATTGTGCCACATGGACAGATTTTCTTACCACCATGGACACACAGTGATCAAAGTTGAGGTTGCTGTCACCCTGAGTTCCCAAGTCCCTTACTACTGGGTCTACTCTTAGGGAAGTGTTATCAATGTTAATATTCGCATGGATGATCATCTTTCCAAAAGGTATAATTATGCCTTTTCTTTGCATTGAGGTTTGGGCCATGGTTCTGGCACCAGTTATTTGTCTGTGTCAGATGCTTCTGGAGGATATCTACATCTTTAGGGGATTCAGTGATTGCACACAGCTTGCAGTCATTAGCAGATCTGGTCAGCCAAAGGTCCTCTTCATTTGCCTTGACTCTAGAGAAGTATATTCTGAACAGAAGAGGTCCCAGTACCAAGAACTGTGGGACACCACTAGTAACAGGCCTCTTGGTGGAGGTGGATTCCCCCACCCTAACTTCACTTGTCCTATCCAAGAGCCATTTGGATATCCATTGTGTGGCATTGGGATTTATGCCTAAATTTGTGAGGTTGCCTAAAATACCCAAGTGAGGTATTGTACCTTTTCCAGGTTGCGGTAGGCAGTATGCACTGTTTTGCCCTGATCCATGCTCTAATGATCTCCTCGAAGAAGTCCACCGGGTTTAGTAGCCATAACCTGTCCTTGAAAAAAATGAACTGGGATGGGTCCAGTGTTTGAAGATTTTCTATGTCTTTGTTTATCAGCTCCATCCATAGCCTTGCATGTAAGACTAATCAAAATTATGGTTCTGCAGTTCCCTAGGTCTGCTGATGGTCCGTCTTTGTGTATTGTGTGGGATTACCATTGGAGTCCTCCATTCCCTAGGAACAAAGCCTGTCTTGAGGCTGCAGTTGAATACAGATTCTAGTGGGCCTGCCAGGTTGTGTTTCAATCTATTCAAGAGGCATCCTGGGATATTATCAGGGCCTACTGATGCAGTGTTTAGCTCTGGAGAGCGCAGTGAGTACCTGTTCTTTAGTAATAACTGGGGAGAAATGGTAGAGTGTATTCTCTGGGGGGGGGGGTAACAGGTGGGTGAAACTGGAGCAAAATGTATCCACCTGCAAATTTACTTTTCCCACAGTTTGGTATAGTATGGTCCACGTACTATTAGGTCATCACACTCTTGGTCCATGTACTATTAGGTCATCACACTCTTGAGTGTTCTCTTTAAGGCTGTGTACATAACTGGAAAATGTCTTACAGTTATCTTTAACCTGGGGGCTATTTTTGCCTCAACGTTAGCTTTGGTGGACTTGAGTATTCCCCTTAGTTGTTTGTTGAGACTGATGAGGGAGTTTTTTAGTCTTTTGGGTATAGCCCTTCCTATTTTTGGACAGCATTTTATTTATTTTGTTATACAACCTATTTATACTTAAGGGTCCACCAAGGGAGCTTGTTTTTGGAGTTTGTGCTAAGTTTATTCCAGTTTGGTACTGCTGTTTCTATGCAGTTATTTACATGCATATACAGGGTCTCTGTAAACAGGCCACAATTTTCAATGAGTTTGTGGGAGGTTTGAAATTTAGCTATGCCATCACTTAATAGGAGAAAGTAAGCCTAGGAAAAGTTTTTAAAGGTTCTGGGGTTTGCTGGAAGTTCAGGTTTTATATTTATTTCAAGAGTGACCATTCTGTGATCTGATCTTTCCAGTGATGATATTATACAAGGAGGGGAGCAACATTCCCTCATATTTTTGAGTACCAGATTCTGGATATTTGCACCTCTAGTAGATGTGCAGATTAGCTATTGCAGGCTGTTTTAATTGACAAAATGCAGGAATGTTTGATGCATGTTAGTGCTTGAGCATATATCCAAGTTTGTAGTGGGATAGTTAAAATAAGCCATGAATATGGTGTTGGGCTTCATTGTGAGTGACTCCAGTACATTCAAGTATGTGGTATGGTTATCCTGGGTTATAGTCAGGGGCCTAGATTTATCAAGTATACGATATGGGACTTTACCTAAGGTTAATTCGACATGGATTAGCACAAGCATATCATATTGTTTGACCAATTTTGAGGTGTGCTTAATTTTAAGTAGATTGATACACCTCCAGCTCTTGTCCCTTCTTGTGCAGAAGCTGGTCTAAAAGTGTGGAAGCATTATATCCTTGCACTTCCAGGGTGCCTTCTGTGGCTTTAAGCCAGGTGCCAGTAACTGCACAGATGTCAACACTCTGCAGGGTGAAGAGTGCTTCCAGGGATTGGAGGTTTATGTAGAGACTCCTGACACTGAGCAGTAACACCTTTAGTTTATCTTATTATTTATTTATTTTATATATTAGACATTTGCTAACTGGGTTGGTCCAACAGAGCCAGCAGCCCATTTTCAGTGGAGACTCAAGCAAAAAAGCTCCAGAGGTGTACAGATCAAAAAAAGGAATATATACGCAAAAGATTTTTATGAGTACAGAAAAAAAATAAAACATGAAAAACATGTTATAACTCATCCATTTGTGAAAAGGGAGATTTTTTTAACAAATAAAGAATGGTGATATTAGGTAAGAGAGGAAAAGAAAACAAAAGCAGTGTTAGTATATGACATGTCTGAAGAGAAAATAGTAAAGTAGGGCCAAATTATAATAAAGAGAAGATAGTTAAAGTAGAGCTTAATATAGACATATTTACAGTACATGTGACATAGTAGCCTAGCCCATTGAGTTACAATGAAATAAACAGTGTGTTTAGAGAAAAATGGAGTGGTGTAATATTTCTGTACAGGATACTGGAGACAAAGGGGTGTGGACGATTAGGTAAAGTCATGACAGGGGCAAAACTTTGTGTTAAGTAGGAGCTGTTTTAGCTCCTTTTTGAAGGGCTTGTGGTGGGAGAAGGTTCTTATGTATGAGGGGATATATTCCAGGCTTGGGCTACAGTGTATTTGTATAGGTTCATAGGTAGGTAGGTTCATGGGTAGGTACTAGGCTATCTGCCCAAGGGCATTTTTAAGCCTAGCCATAGTGTGCCGGCTTTCGCCGCCCCATTGATTAATTAACTGAGCCTCTGTCAAACAGAGCCAATGAAGTGATCCCAGGGGTGTATTTTCTCTTACCCATTCACTCGTCAAGGCTTCTCTTGAAGAGTGTTAATGAGGGGCTTTGCCTAATGTAGTTAGGAATTTTGTTCCAAAGCATGGGGGGTCTCTGTGACAGGACTCTATCCCTCCAGCATGTTCTATTTATTGTTGTGGCGAGGTTTAGCTCACTAGAGCACGTGGCTGGAGCATGTCCATCAATTCTGAGTTGGACATGGCTTTGTAAGTCAGGCAGAGATCACCTCTGAGTAAACGATATGCCACTGAGTACAGCTGGAGTTTTTTCAGTCGGGCTGCATAGGACATATGTTTGAGGCCAGTAATCCTCTTGGTGAGGTGCTTTTGTGGTCTTTCCAGCTGTTGGAAGTGTCTTGTGAGGTACATCCCAAATGGGGCATTGTACACTATGATAGGTCTGATGAGTGACGAGTAGAGGGGCACTATAACCTCTTTATTTCTAGATGCAAACCCCTTAGTAATTAGATGGGCCACATAGAAGGATTTCCTAACTACTTTGGCAATATGATTGTCAAAGGAGAGATTACTATCTACCTGGGTCCCCAGATCTCTTATTACCTCTTCTGTATTAAGGGGGCTGCCGCCTATGTGGTAATTTGTGGGTGTTTTGTTTTTCCCAAACGGGATGACTATGCATTTTTTGGCATTTAGCTTGAGGCTATGACTTTGACACCAGGTGTCTGTCTCAGTAAGGCCTTTTTGAAGGATGTCCATGTCAGCCGGAGAGTCAATTATGGCTCCCAGTTTGCAGTCATCGGCAAACTTGGTTAGCCATAGTCCTCCTGTGTTTTCCTGTACTTCTGAGAAATATATGCCGAACTGTAGGGGTCCCAGAACCGAGCCTTGCGGGACACCACTTGTGACTGGTTTAGAGTAGGACCTGGAGCCTGCTATTCTTACTGTGTGGGTTCGGTCTGTAAGCCAGTTGGCAACCCATCTTGTGACGTAGGGGTTTATGTTCAGACTGGTGAGTTTTTCTATAATACTTGAGTGAGGAATGGTGTCGAACACCTTGGCAAGATCAAAGTAGGCTGTGTGAACCACCTTTCCCTCGTCTATGGCCTTGGTGACTGTCTCAAAGAAGTCAACCAGGTTTAGTAGGCATGATCTGCCCTTAACAAAGCCAAACTGTATCGGGTCAAGTGTTTGGAGGTTCCCAATGTCTTTGTTAATGAGTTCCATGATGATGCGCTCCATAGCCTTGCAGACCAGGCTAGTCAGGCTTATGGGGTGATAGTTACCAGGGTCAGTTGTGGCCCCTCCTTTGTGGAGCGGAATAACAGTCACTGTGTGCCATTCTATGGGCACGTAGCCTGTGGAGAGGCTGAGGTTGAACAGCATGTTTCGGTGGGGGGTTAGTTTGTTCTGTAGTTCATGCAAGACGCAGCCTGGGACACCATCTGGCCCCATTGATGATGTGTTGTTGGCTCTTGAAAGGGCTGTTTTCACCTGTGCTTCTGTGATTTCCGGGATACTACACTTTTCCGGTATTGTTGTGGGCCCTTTTGAAGGTGAGAGGGAGGTGAAGTTTGCACTGAATATATCTGCCAGGACGTTGGCAATATCAGTAGGTTCAGTATATTTTGTGCTATTTTACACTAGCTCAGAGCATATCTGTGAGTTGCCACTTAGATTCTTGACATAGCTAAAGAAGGCTTTGTGGTTATCTTTCGAATCCTTGGCTATTTTTCTTTCGAAGTTAGCCTTGGATGATTTTATGAGGGACCTTAGTTTCTTACTGATACTGATCAGGGATGTCTTTCCTTCTTGGGATTTGCTTTTTTTCTGAACTAGTTTCCTCCTTCTGTTGTATAACTTGTTTATGGCAGGGGTCCACCAGACTGGTTTCCTTCTCATAGGGGAGTGAGTCTTGGTCTTGCTAGGGATGGCACGATCCATGCATCCTTGTAGGTGCTCATAGAGTGCAATTGTATAGTAGTTTTCCAATGTTTTTGTTAGGTTTATAGATATGAAGGAGTTGTTGATCGGAGGTAGTGACAAGACGATTGGGGGTGTAATAGGATACAAGGGAGGAGAAAGATGAGCAGGAAGTAGGCTTGTATAGAACGGAATGTGTGATATGAAGTTGTGATAGTTGGGGGAATTCTAGCCATTGATATGAGTTGAGTGCAAGGCAGTGGTGAGAGTTGTGAGGTGAGTTAGTAGCAAATCTAGCTATCATGAGTCAAATACAGAAGTGTAAAAGAATAGAACTGAGATAGAGTTTGAAGGCATGTTGAGTAAGCTCTATATAATTTGGGGCCTTGATTTTCTTAGTGGGAATTGAGGTACACAGTAAGGTCACCAACAGGTAGTACAATAACCTTAGGTGCTGGAGAATTGATGATTGCTGTTATACTGTGTTAGGCTGTGAACAACAGATGCAAACACATCAGCTTAGACATATGAAAATAATGACAATAATGACATCAACAGTGTACAATACTCCTAACTGTTGATTTTGTTGATTTTTGAGTGGGTTATAACTTGCAAAGAGCAGACAAGGATGAGTCCTGGAGGTAGTGACTAATCAGTGAACTTTTCAAGGCAGATAATTTGCCCTTTGTTTGCTTGCTGTGTTCTACTTGTGTAGCTACTGGTCATAAGGAAAATAAAGTTTGATTTTTACATTATTTTTTTTTATATTGCCTATGAGTGTCTAAGTGTGAATAACTTTGGAATATGTCATGTGGCATCCATGTAGACAGTATTCTCTGTGTATTGCATCAACACAAGCCTACACCATGCCACACCACACACTCACCACCCTGAGACCTATCAGCCATCAGTAGCACAGCGCACATGCATGTTATTGTTACACATTTGTTTTTGTTGTGTTCAGCTCCGATTATATGAAATACATGTCAATCACTCGCCACACCCCCTTGTAGGAAAAGGAAAAGGAACCAGACCCAGCTCTTCGCATTTCTGAAGACACCAGAACACAAACAGAATACATTATGGAGACCACAATCAGTCAGTGATAATAACAGCTATAATGCATCATGGCTGGACAGGTTGCATGTCCACATAGATCTCCACCTGTTGGTGTTGCTGACCTACGTGGCCAACTCCCTACTCCCACAACATGCTCTACCACAGACAACACATGGTTGAGGATTCCTACCATCTCACCCAACCGTCTTTCCATGACCTCTGCAAAATAACAGTAGGCATCTGAAAGATCACGGATGTAGTCACATGCAGCAGGGAGAGTAGCCCTCTGCAGCCTAAAACTATATCTGGTGTAACGTTCCATAAGTGCCATTGCCTCCATGATGGCCCAAAACATATGTCTGGTGACACCTGCTGTGGCACTTCTGCCAGGGGCATGATGGCCAGCAGCCCTCCTACGAACACCCCTGTACATCTGCCTGTGTGGGATCTCGCCAGTCATCCGGCTATGCCTGCTGGGTACAGACACACTTGCCATAGTCACCACACTTTCCTGTCCCATGCCACCACCCACCAACTGTCTCTCATCTATGGTCACTGGTGATGAGGTATGTATTGGCATTGTGACTGTGTGCAGGGATGGGGTGGAAAAAAGTGGGATGGAACCAATGGCACAGATTCAGCTCCTGACAACCCTGCCTGTGCCTCTCTATGCCTATCATCATTGTCGGAGTCTGTATGGACACTAACATCAGTTTGCCTGCAGGAGTGACCCTGACCCACCTCGCCACCTGTGAGGGGCAGACAAGAAATGTAAATTAAGACCTGTATGTTATGGTTTACTTCTACACACACACACACACACACACACACACACACACACACACACACACACACACACACACACACACACACACACACACACACACACACACACACACACACACACACACACACACACACACACACACACACACACACACACACACACACAGACTTACAGGTGAGGTGGCACAAAGATATTACACAGGCCTCTCATTACCCAACAGTCAACATGCATGACATATAGGTTCATAGGTTCATAGGTTCATACTAGGCTATCTGCCCGAGGGCATTTGCAAGCCTAGCCCATCGTTTTGTGGCTTACGCCACCCCTTAAGTATGGGGAACTATACCTGTTATTTTGCTGTGCCTCTGTCGAGCAGTGACACTGAGGTAATCCCTGGGGTATATCTGCGATCTCCCATCCATTGGTCAAGATTTCTCTTGAACAAGGCCAGCGAGGTGCTCTGCCTCACATGTACCGGGATTTTGTTCCACAGCATAGGGAGTCTTTGGGTGATGAATCTATCCCTCCAGCACGTCCTATTAATAGCTGTGTCGAGGTTTAAGTCTCCGCCCTTGTGGCTCTGATGGATCTAGATTTTTGAGGTGAAGCATATTCATCAAATCTGGGTTTGACATGGCCTTGTATGTTAGGCAAAGGTCACCTCTGAGCAAGCGGTAAGTGACTGAATAGAGCTGGAGTTCTTTCAGTCGGGCAGCACAGGACAGATTTTTGAGACCCTTTATCCTTTTGGTGAGGAACTTTGTGGCCTCTCCAGCTGCTGCAAGTGTCGGGTCAGATACATTCCGAATGGGGCATTGTACTCAATCATTGGTCTGATGAGTGATGAGTAAAGGGAGACTATGACCTCCCTGGATCTAGATGAGAATCCCTTCATGATAAGGTGGGCAATGTAGAAGGTCTTCCTAACTACTTTAGCTACATGGGTGTCGAATGACAGACTACTATCAACCTGGGTCCCCAGGTCCCTGATAACTTCTTCTGTGCTCAGTGGATTGCCACCTATTTGGTAGCTAGGGGTAACCTTGTTTTTCCCGAAGGGTATGACTATGCATTTTGGCATTTAACTTTAGGCCGTGGCTCTGGCACCAGTTATCTGTTTCTGTGAGACCCTTCTGAAGGATATCTGTGTCAGATGTGTTTTCTGCTATGGCCCAGTTTGCAGTCATCTGCAAACTTTGTCAGCCATAACCCTTCTGTGTTTGCTTGTACTTGGAAAAGTAGATGCCAAACAAGAGTGGGCCCAGGACTGAGCCCTGTGGGACACCACTTGTGACAGGCTTTGAGTCTGACATGGCGCCAGCAACTCTGACTCTGTGGGTTCTGTCACTCAGCCAGTTTGCAACCCATCTTGTGATGTATGGGTTAACATTTAAGCTGATGAGTTTTTCAATGATACCTGAGTGGGGTATTGTATCGAAGGCCTTAGCCAGATCGAGGTAGGCTGTATGGACTGCCTTTCCCTCATCAATGGCTTTGGTGACTGTTTCGAAGAAGTCAACCAAGTTTAAAAGGCATGATCTTCCTTTGACAAAGCCAAACTGGGTTGGATCCAAAGTCTGCAAATTCCCAATGTCTTTATTTATGAGGTCCATTATGATCCACTCCATGGCTTTGCAGATAAGGCTTGTCAAGCTAATGGGCCGGTAATTTCCAGGGTCGGTGGAGGCACCGCCTTTGTGAAGTGGGACCACAGTTGCAGTGCGCCACTCCTGGGTATGTATCCAGAGGTAAGACTTTGATTAAACAGCTGTCCTAGCTGTGGGTTTAATTCCTCATTGAGTTTGTGGAGCACACAGCCGGGGACACCATCAGGTCCCATGGATGCTGTGTTTTTTGCTTTGGAGAGAGCAGTTCTCACTTGGGCGCTGGAGATGTTTGGGGGGCTGCAATCGTTTGGTATAGATATCTCTCCTTTTGGAGGGGAGAAGTTTGCACTGAACCTGTCAGCCAGTATGTTGGCAATGTCTGTAGGATCAGTAATCTTCACATCATTTTGAACTAGTTCTGAGCATATCTGGGAGTTTCCTCCCAGGTTTCTAACATAGCTAAAGAAGGCCTTATGATTGTCTTTTGAGTCTTTAGCTATTTTTCTCTCGAAATTTGCTTTGGATGATTTTATGAGGGCTCTTAGTTTTTTTACTTATAGTGATCAAGGGTGTCTTACCTTTTAAGGATTTTGCTCTATCTTGTAGTAGCTTCCTCCTTTTGTTGTAGAGTTTGTTTATGGCTGGGGTCCACCAGACTGACGCTTGCCTTTGGTACAAAGAGTCTTTGTTTTGCTTGGGATTGCCTTATCCATGCAGTCCTGCAGGTGCTGGTAGAAGGCATTTGTAAGTGATTCAGCTGCTTGAGTACTGTTTTCCACCAGCTCGGGGGCCTTAAAGGAGACCACACTAGTCTTTAGAAGTGTGAAGTCGGCTTTGAGAAGTTCTTTACTGTGGTCTTTTTATTTCAGGTGGGGTGGGATGAGGACCTCCAGCGAGATTAGTTTGTGATCTGATCTCACCAGTGAGGGTGTACTTCTGGTGTTGAACATTGTGCTCCCATGTTCGTGATGATGAGATCAAGTATGTTATCTCCTCTTGTGGGGATGGTGACTAGTTGTTCCATGGCATTTGAGTTTATGAATTCCAGGAACTTTTGGGCTAGGGTGTTTGGGCTTGAGTAGTGTTCCCAGTCTATATTAGGGTAATTGAAGTCACCTAGTATGATGGTGTTTGGTGATACATTTATCCCCTCTAGTGTTTTCAGGAAGGCCATGTGAGGTTCCTGAGTTTGTGAGGGTGGCCTGTAACATGCTACAATTTGCAGAGCAGTCTTGCCTATGGTTAACTGCACCTGGATGGTCTCCGATGCATCAGGCATTGCCACCAGTCTTGAGGTGTGGGTGTCCTTGATGAATATGGATACCCCCCCTCCTTTCTTGGTATTGTCCGGATTTTGGGGCCAGAACGCATGATATGAAGTAAAACCTGACAGCTGGGGTGCTCTCAGGAGCCTTGAACCAGGTTTCTGTCACAGCACAGACATCGATGTTCTCCATACTGAGAAGGGCCTCGAAAAGTGCATTTTGAGATTTAGACTTCTGGCATTGAGCAGCATTACCCTTAGTTTTTTTCCTTTTTTGTGTTCTAGGGTGGTAGGTTTAGAATTTGAGCCTTGCCTAAAAAGGCACTATGGGGGTGGCAAGAGCCTTTGCCAATATCCGAATCCCAGGGTGACAGGTGCAAGCCGTCCCATGAGCAGCGTGGCTTGTCCAGCATGTCATCCCAGGCAGACAGACACTGGATCCCCTTTGAATGACACCAGTGTTTAAGCCAATTGTTAAAGCTGATCATCTTATCTCTGTATTGTGGCATCATTCTTGGTGAAGGTAGGATACTGCTCAAGGTCAGGGTCATACCTGCCTGGTCTACATAATCAGAGAGCTCCTCAATGTCTCTTTTCATGTAGTCCAAGGAGGTACGTCTCAGGTCGTTTACACCAGCGTGGACAATGACTGAGTCATATTTGTACCTGCTGTTGAGAGACCTGAATGCTTGCGTTATGTGGCGGATTCTAGCGCCCGACAGGCAGCTTACTGTGACCTTCTCCTTACTCAGTCTGGTGAGCGGGATGTCAGTGTGTCTGACTATGGAGTCACCAATGACTAGTGTGTCTGGCATTGTGTTTGGCCTTAAGGGCTGTGACTGTTTGACACTCTGACTGTGAGGTCTATGTGTTGCAGGTGTTGTGTTCTGAGGTGGTGGTTGTTTGGGTGTCTGCTTTGGTGGCCTCTGCTGTTTTGGTAGATTTTTTGATCAGAGCCTCGAGTATGTCTTTGTGTGTTTATGTGTATGATTTGAGGTTGTAATGGTACTATGTGAGACTGGGTCTATAGTGTGTGTGGTAACCTTCTCCTCCTGACTGGTCTTGCCAGTCCTATGTTGAGAGAGCTCAGCCTCCAGTTTGGCGTATAGTTGCATCTCTCGCATGTATTTGTGTTTTGTGGGAGGAGGAGAGGGTTGTCTGTGTACATGAGGCAATTGTAGCATTGCCTCAATATTCCCAGGTTCACCAGCTGAGCAGGAGAGGACACTAGCAACTGATCCCTCGACATGCTAGAAGGATAGACAAAAAACTTTAAAAAGAATCCGAACTTTGGGGACTATCTTGTGATGTATGGGTTAACATTTAAGCTGATGAGTTTTTCAATGATACCTGAGTGGGTATTGTATCGAAGGCCTTAGCCAGATCGAGGTAGGCTGTATGGACTGCCTTTCCTCATCAATGGCTTTGGTGACTGTTTCAAGAAGTCAACCAAGTTTAAAAGGCATGATCTTCCTTTGACAAAGCCAAACTGGGTTGGATCCAAAGTCTGCAAATTCCCAATGTCTTTATTTATGAGGTCCATTATGATCCTCTCCATGGCTTTGCAGATAAGGCTTGTCAAGCTAATGGGCGGTAATTTCCAGGGTCGGTGGAGGCACCGCCTTTGTGAAGTGGGACCACAGTTGCAGTGCGCCACTCCTGGCACGTATCCAGAGGTAAGACTTTGATTAAACAGCTGTCCTAGCTGTGGGTTTAATTCCTCATTGAGTTTGTGGAGCACACAGCCGGGGACACCATCAGGTCCCATGGATGCTGTGTTTTTGCTTTGGAGAGAGCAGTTCTCACTTGGGCGCTGGAGATGTTTGGGGCTGCAATCGTTTGGTATAGATATCTCTCCTTTGGAGGGGAGAAGTTTGCACTGAACCTGTCAGCCAGTATGTTGGCAATGTCTGTAGGATCAGTAATCTTCACATCATTTTGAACTAGTTCTGAGCATATCTGGGAGTTTCCTCCCAGGTTTCTAACATAGCTAAAGAAGGCCTTATGATTGTCTTTTGAGTCTTTAGCTATTTTCTCTCGAAATTTGCTTTGGATGATTTTATGAGGGCTCTTAGTTTTTACTTATAGTGATCAAGGGTGTCTTACCTTTTAAGGATTTTGCTCTATCTTGTAGTAGCTTCCTCCTTTTGTTGTAGAGTTTGTTTATGGCTGGGGTCCACCAGACTGGACGCTTGCCTTTGGTACAAAGAGTCTTTGTTTTGCTTGGGATTGCCTTATCCATGCAGTCCTGCAGGTGCTGGTAGAAGGCATTTGTAAGTGATTCAGCTGCTTGAGTACTGTTTTCCACCAGCTCGGGGGCCTTAAAGGAGACCACACTAGTCTTTAGAAGTGTGAAGTCGGCTTTTGAGAAGTTCTTTACTGTGGTCTTTTTATTTCAGGTGGGGTGGGATGAGGACCTCCAGTGAGATTAGTTTGTGATCTGATCTCACCAGTGAGGGGTGTACTTCTGGTGTTGAACATTGTGCTCCCATGTTCGTGATGATGAGATCAAGTATGTTATCTCCTCTTGTGGGGATGGTGACTAGTTGTTCCATGGCATTTGAGTTTATGAATTCCAGGAACTTTTGGGCTAGGGTGTTTGGGCTTGAGTAGTGTTCCCAGTCTATATTAGGGTAATTGAAGTCACCTAGTATGATGGTGTTTGGTGATACATTTATCCTCTAGTGTTTTCAGGAAGGCCATGTGAGGTTCCTGAGTTTGTGAGGGTGGCCTGTAACATGCTACAATTTGCAGAGCAGTCTTGCCTATGGTTAACTGCACCTGGATGGTCTCCGATGCATCAGGCATTGCCACCAGTCTTGAGGTGTGGGTGTCCTTGATGAATATGGATACCCCCCCTCCTTTCTTGGTATTGTCCGGATTTTGGGGCCAGAACGCATGATATGAGGTAAAACCTGACAGCGCTGGGGTGCTCTCAGGAGCCTTGAACCAGGTTTCTGTCACAGCACAGACATCGATGTTCTCCATACTGAGAAGGGCCTCGAGTGCGTGCATTTTGAGATTTAGACTTCTGGCATTGAGCAGCATTACCCTTAGTTTTTTTCCTTTTTTGTGTTCTAGGGTGGTAGGTTTAGAATTTGAGCCTTGCCTAAAAAAGGCACTATGGGGGTGGCAAGAGCCTTTGCCAATATCCGGAATCCCAGGGGTGACAGGTGCAAGCCGCCCCTTGAAGCAGCGTGGCTTGTCCAGCATGTCATCCCAGGCAGACAGACACTGGATCCCCTTTGAATGACACCAGTGTTTAAGCCAATTGTTAAAGCTGATCATCTTATCTCTGTATTGTGGCATCATTCTTGGTGAAGGTAGGATACTGCTCAAGGTCAGGGTCATACCTGCCTGGTCTACATAATCAGAGAGCTCCTCAATGTCTCTTTTCATGTAGTCCAAGGAGGTACGTCTCAGGTCGTTTACACCAGCGTGGACAATGACTGAGTCATATTTGTACCTGCTGTTGAGAGACCTGAATGCTTGCGTTATGTGGCGGATTCTAGCGCCCGACAGGCAGCTTACTGTGACCTTCTCCTTACTCAGTCTGGTGAGCGGTTGTCAGTGTGTCTGACTATGGAGTCACCAATGACTAGTGTGTCTGGCATTGTGTTTGGCCTTAAGGGCTGTGACTGTTTGACACTCTGACTGTGAGGTCTATGTGTTGCAGGTGTTGTGTTCTGAGGTGGTGGTTGTTTGGGTGTCTGCTTTGGTGGCCTCTGCTGTTTTGGTAGATTTTTGATCAGAGCCTCCAGTATGTCTTTGTGTGTTTATGTGTATGATTTGAGGTTGTAATGGTACTATGTGAGACTGGGTCTATAGTGTGTGTGGTAACCTTCTCCTCCTGACTGGTCTTGCCAGTCCTATGTTGAGAGAGCTCAGCCTCCAGTTTGGCCGTATAGTTGCATCTCTCGCATGTATTTGTGTTTTGTGGGAGGAGGAGAGGGTTGTCTGTGTACATGAGGCAATTGTAGCATTGCCTCAATATTCCCAGGTTCACCAGCTGAGCAGGAGAGGACACTAGCAACTGATCCCTCGACATGCTAGAAGGATAGACAAAAACTTTAAAAGAATCCGGGACGTGGGTGACCGAGAAATGGGGGTTGCCTTTTGGGGTACTATCTATGACAAGAGTGCCGTATCAAGGTAATAAGTACTGTAGGAGCAAGTGCTAGGTTTAACAGATAGAGAATGGTCTACTTGGAGTCAAGTAGAGATGATCTTTTTAGTTATAGGATGCGCTGATTTGATCAGTAGTATAGTTCGAGGAAGGTAGTTTTAAGGGAAAATTTGAAGAGTGGACTTTAGGTAGCCCGAATAGTTTAAACCTGCTTAACCGGCGCTGCCCTAGTGTGCAACCGAATAGTTTAAACCTGCTTAACCGGCGCTGCCCTAGTGTGCAACAGTGGCAGCTCCGCGCTAATGCGCGCTAAAGCGTGCTTTATAGCAGGGGGCTGGAAAAGACAGGAAATGACCCAAAATGGCCAATAAACTACAAGTTACTGCTTTAAACCACTCCTCTGAGGACAAACAGGCAGCTCAGTACTCCCTACTCCCACTAGTGAGTAAAGAAACTACCCCTTGACCAAACAAGGAAAATGGAGAAAACAGGAACCAAGACAAAGCCCAGGGATCAGCAAAATCTGATCACTGGAACAAACTATTAGAAAAGTATGGAAAACAAGAGTATTTTTTTTTTTTTTTTTTTTTTTCATGTGCTACAGTCATACTCAATCCTTGTTACCAACATTATACATTTCTGTGATGCATGAGTTGTATTCATAGGTTCATAGGTAGGTACTAGGTTATTGGCCCAAGGGCCTAAGTAAGCATAGCCAACAAGGTTCCCTGGCTTACGCCACCCAAGAAAGTTATTTTCCTGTGCCCCTGTCAAGCAGATCCCCAGGGTGTATTTCCTATTTCCCATCCATTTATCAAGATTTTACTTGAGGAGTGCTAATGAGGAACTTTGTTTGACATAGATGGGTAGCTTGTTCTGGAGTATGGGAAGTCTCTGGGACAGGAATCTATCCCTCCAGCATGTCCTGTTTATTGTGATGACAAGGTTTAGGTCCCTAGAGCATGTAGCTTGGAGGGATTGGGATTTCTTTAGATGCAGCCTGTCCAACATCTCTGGGTTTGGCATAGCTTTATATGTTAGGCAGAAATCACCTCGGAGTAGGCGATATGCTATGGAGTAAAGCTGGAGTTTTTTTTTCAGATGGTCAGTGTAGGGCATTTGTTTGAGGACAGTAATTCTCTTTGTGAGGTATTTCTGTGGCCTTTCCAACTGCTGGAGATGTCTTGAGAGGTACATTCCAAAAGGGGCGTTGTACTCTATAATGGGCCTAATGAGTGTCGAGTAGAGGGGAACAATGACCTATTTTTTCCTAGATGAGAACCCTTTTGTGATGAGGTGTGCCACATAGAAGAATTTCCTGACTACTGTAGTGATTTGATTATCAAAGGAGAGACTACTGTCCACCTGGGTCCCCAGGTCTCTTATCACACATTTGGCATTAAGTAGACTGCCTCCTATGTGGTAGTTCATGGATACAGAGTTTTTACCAAGGGTGATGACAATGCACTTTTTGGCATTGAGCTTGAGGCCATGGCTCTGACACTAAGCATCTTGTTTCAGTGAGGCCCTTCTGTAGGATTTCCACATCATTTGGGGACTCAGCTATGGCTCCTAGTTTGCAGTCATCTGTGAACTTTGTTAGCCAAAGGTCTTCTGTGTTAGCCTGTACTTCAGAGAAGTAGATACCAAACAGGAGAGGTCCCAGGACTGAACCCTGTGGTACTCCACTTGTGACTGGTTTGAAGTCAGATTTGGAGTCTGCAACTTTTACAGTGTGGGTTCTATCAGTGAGCTAATTGGCACCCCATCTTGTGACATAGGGATTTATACCTAGTTTAGTGTGTTTAGCTATAATTCCAGAATGGGGGATGGTGTCAAATGCCTTGGCAAGGTCAAGATAGGCTGTGTGAACCACCTTACCCTCGTCTACAGCTTTGGTGACTGCCTCAAAGAAGTCAATCAGGTTCAGGAGGCATGATCTGCCTTTCACAAACTCGAACTGGGTGGGGTCCAGAGTTTGGAGGTTACCAATGTCTTTGTTTATGAGTTCCATGATGTGTTCCATGGCCTTACAGACCAGGCTCGTCAGGCTAATAGGGTGATAGTTCCAGGGATCAGTGGTAGCTCCCCCTTTGTGGAGTGGGATAACTGTTGCTGTGCACTATTCAGTGGGCACAAAGCCTGATGTGGGACTATGATTGAACATGATGCTTAGGTGGGGAGCCAGTTCGTTCTGAAGTTTGTGTAAACCAGAGCCTGGGATTTTGTCCAGTCCCATGGATGCTGTGTTTTTTGGCTTTAGAGAGTGCAGCTTTTACCTGCATAGTTGTGATTACAGTGACTCTGCATTTTTCCTGTATAGATATGGGCCCTTTAGGGGGTATGAGGGGGGCTAAAATTAGCACTGAACCTATCTGCCAGAACGTTGACAATATCAATTGGTTCTGTAAATTTCATGCCATTGTGCTGTAACTTAGAACAGATCTGGGTGTTGCCATTGAGATTCTTGACATGGCTATAGAATGCTTTGTGGTTGTCCCTAGAATCAGTGGTAATTTTGTTTTTGTAGCTAGCTTTGGAGGATCTTATAAGGGATCTCAGCTTCTTACTGAGGCTGACCAGGAAACTCCTCCACTCATGGGATTTTACTCTCTTTTGCAACAGTTTCTTTCTTCTATTGTAGAGTTTGTTTATAGCAGGGGACCACCAGATTGGATTCTTTTTTTGGAGGATAGTGTCTTGGTTCTGTTTGGGATAGCATGATCTATGCACTTGTGTAAGTGCTTATAGAGTGCATCTGTGTAGGATTCAGTAGTCGTAACTGTATTGTCCATCTGCATGGGTGTCATGAAGTTTGCCACTTCTGTCTGAAGAAGCATGAAGTTGGCTTTGGAGAAATTTTTTACCATGATTTCCTTAATGGGGGGTGCGGACGGGATGTGGATATCTAGGGTGATTAACTTATGGTCGGATCTGACCAACAAGGAGTTGACTTCAGGTGTGGAACACCGGTCACTCATTATTGTAATGACTAGGTCTAGGATATTGTTGCCCCTGGTGGGGGTGTGGATAAGTTGATCCAGGCCATTGGAATTTATGAATTCCAGAAAGCATTAAGCAAAGGAGTTGGTACAGGAGTAGTTTTCCCAGTTAATGGTGGAGGAGTTGAAATTGTCCATTATTAGGGTGATTGGTTGAACCCTAATATTTTCCAGTATATCAAGAAAAGAGGAGTTGGGAATCCTGGGGCATGGTTGGGGATCTGTAGCAAGCTACAATTTGGATTGCAGTTTTGCCCAAAGTCAGTTGCACTTGGATAACCTCGGATGCATTATGCTGATTAACTAGCCTGGAGGTGTGGATATCCTTAATGAATATGAATACACTTCCACCTTTGGTGTTCTGGTCCAGATTAGGTGGCTGAAAAGTGTGGTATGAGTTATAGTCTGGTAATGCAGGAGTGCTCTCTGGAGCCTTGAACCAGGTCTCAGTCACTGCACAGATATCCGTGTTCTCCATTTTAAGGAGTGCCTCGAGGGAGTGCATTTTGAGATTTACACATCTAGCATTGAGTAACATTACCCTTAGTTTTTGCTTGCCTGTTCCTGTTATGGTGGTGAATTTGTCATTTGAACCTTGCCTTAAAAAGGTGCTATAGGGGCAGCAAGAGCCTTAGCCAGTATCCGGAATCCCAGCAGTGACAGGTGCAGGCCACCTCTGGCAAAGCATCGTGGTCTGTCGACCATGTCATCTCAGACAGACAGATACTGGATCCCCTTAGAATGACACCAGAAGCTTAGCCAATTGTTGAAGTCAATCATTTTGTCCTTGTACTGCGGTATCATTATGGGTGATGGCAGGATGCCACTCAGGGCTAGGGTTATACCTGCCTGGGCTACAAGATTGGAGAGCTCTTCCATGTCTCTTTTCATATAGTCCAGGGAGGTACGTCTCAGGTCTTTCACACCAACATGGACAATGACAGAGTCATATTTGTACTTATTGTGGAGTGACCTGAGTGCATGGGTTATGTGGCAGTACCTGGCACCTGACAGGCAGCTGACAGTAACCTTCTCCTTGTTTAGCCTGCTGAGTGGGACATCCGTGTGCCTGACTATAGAGTCACCTATGACTAGTGTGCTGGGTACATTGTTTTGTTTTATGGGCTGTGGTTGAGTGGCACACTGAGTCTGTGGTCTATGTGTCATTTGGGTTGTGTTGGGGAGGTGGAGGTTGCTTACATTTCTGCTTTGGAGGTCTCTGTTGCTTGAGCAGATTATTATTGAGAGCCACCACAAATGTTTTTGTGTTTCTGTGTGTGGATTTTGGTGGTGTAGGTTTAGTGGGACTATGTGATTAGTGTGGTGTGGTGCAAGTGTTTACCTTTTCCTCTTGACTGTCAAGTTCAGTCTTGGTTGGAGAGAGTTTTACCTCCAGTTTGGCTAGATAAGTGCATCAATCACAGGTTGTGGTTTTGGGTGGTAGGAGGAGAGGGCTGTCTGTATACCTGAGGCAATTGCTACATTGTCCCAAGATGCCCAGATTCATCAGAGAGACAGGAGAGAACACTGGGAGCTGACCATTGGACACTCCTGAATAAAAAAACTACTTTCCTCTAGACAAGTGAGGAAAGTGAGTATAAGAGTTAGTAGGTGATGCCCCTTCCCCTGGAACACGCTGCACCCATGTACACAGTATTGCTGTGCACCTGTACAGCACACTGGCATGTACTGTGCACCATACCTCACAAGTGTACAGACTATTGCTTAATGTGTATATGTGTGGCAGTTATGTTTGCTCTGTTGCTCACAGGCCTTATGTGCTTTTTCTGGCACATACCTGGGATGATATGAGGACTGATGTCAATAATTTATAACCGACCTTTCATTTGCAGATCTCATCATCATCAGTGCATGTATGTGTAATAGAATCCAGTTACACTGACAACCTTCAAAGCTTAATGTGGATATGAGGAGTGTACACACCCTTGTTGACTTGCCAGCCTCTTCTGTGATATGCAATGGGGCCACAATACTGCATTTGTTAACATTATACATACCTGATATGTGACATATGAACTGTGCAATCCAATACAGTATCAAACAAATGTGTTAGTCATGCAGATGCTGAATGAGATGCATACAATATGTGGGTTGCATAAGTGTGCACACCCTTAACACAATGGTTTGTTGAAGCGTCTGTTAAGTGAACTACAGCATTCACTATTCCTGGAAGGGGGATTCTAGCATGGCCCATCTTCACTTGTCATTATTTGGTCACTCTGCCCTACAAAGGTCCCCCAACTCTGCCAGATTGCAAGGTCAACTCATGTTCACAGCCCTTGGAGGTCACACAGTGGCTTCACTTTTGATGTAGAGTCTGGGTTATGTCTGGCACAATTCATAACCTTGACTGTGTTCAGATACAGCCATTCTTATCCAGCTTTGGACGTATGCTTCAGTTCACTTTTGTGTTTCAAGGTGACACCCCTCGCCATTCTCAGCCTTATTGCAGATGCTGGACAACTATGGACCACACATGAGTGTTATTTTGCAGTGTTCCAAATTCTGAACACCATGTCTACCGGCCTAGTTCCAGCTAATGAACAGCAATCCTAAAGGTGTACACTGACACCAGCAAGCTAAAAATTGGGGATGGTGTCCCTGAGGTGGAGTGAGGTGTTGCTTGTGCACCACACATATCTTTATGAATACTGTCTGTAGGTTTGAGCCTTTTTCTTATGACACCATTACACATTGCAACCCATGCCTTTGGAAGACTTGATGTTATGCTTATGCTACTTGTACAGAGCCCTGGATGATGTTTCATGTGGGACAACTCTTCCATCTGATTACCCTAGCCCATAGGCCACACTTATGCACAATCCAGGTGATTGTCGACACAGGTACTGCACAGGCAGTACTTGCTAGACATTGCTGCAAGTCCCTCAGTGTTACTGCATGTTTCTGGCCAGCCTCTATGACCAGTTTGCAACATGCTTTGTCATCTGTTTTGGATGGGCATCTGTTTATTTTCTACATCAGTGTTGTCCCATAGTTCATACACACATAGATGACTTTTTGCACTGCTTGCCATGGTATATGCAATGGTGAGGTAAGGCTACTTTTCTCACTCCTGCGTGCTACCTTTAGGATATGGGATCCATTTCATGGTTTTTAAGATGTGTGCAAGCCATGGCTGCCTCTGTTGCAGGTGAGTGGGCAAATGTCATGGACATACATCTTGGACAGCAGACCATTACTTGGTGTGATATTGAGGCCCTGTACTTGATGGCAGGTGTGTACTCAAGAAGAGTGAATGCTGTCAGTACATCACAAGCTGCTTCCAATATATGTTATTTGGAGTGTGCGCACATATATGCTTCCAGTGTTTGGTAAGGTTTGTATTCCCTATCTCTGTTGTCCTAGCATAGGATTCCATATCACACATTCATTGCTCATGTTAGGATCAGATTACAGGTTGTAAAAGGTGTGGAATGTACTGTTCTGGTCTGCCACTGTTTATGTCAGGAACAGTTGCCATTGTAATAGTGGTGTATACACTGCTTTCCAGGGCTTTGTAGGGACGATTGTCCCTTATGGCTTTGTCCAGATTCCTTACTCTGATGGGTTGGGAGGTGTGTGCTATGTACTTATACTAAACCTGTTATTCTATCAACTTTCTGGCTTTGTAGGGATGATTGTCCCTTATGGCTTTGTCCAGATTTCTTACCCTGACGGGTTGGGGGTGTTACGAGCATTCTTGCTTGTTTTAAATTGCCGTACGGGAATTTTAATGTGCAGGGGGGGGTGTGTATTGTGAGAGCACTGCTCTCAGACACACCCCTTGCACTTGTACACAGACCCATGTCTGTTTTACAGCATGGCAGCATGCCTTCATACATATGCATGGCACGCTGCCATTCTGAAAAGCCACAGTCGCTTCCATGAAGGAATAAGTTATTCCCGCATGGACGTTTGCTGAATCCAGTGGTATGTTTATTTTTCTGAGTTTAACCTTTTCCTCAATGTAGTCTTATCTCAGAGTTGGTATATTTCATTTGTGGGGGGTGTGTGGCAGGGGGGATTGCCTCCTCCAAAAATGAAGAAAAAAATGTGCACAGACTGGCTTGCGAGCTACTGTACTAATACAAAGCCCCATCTGATCCATCTGAAGTGGAAAGATATATCACATGTAGCAGTTTACAAGAAACAATCACTATTTATTTCTTTTTTAATGTCACATTTTTTGGAAATATACGTTTATTAATGAAGAATGATGATAATGCAATTTTTGCATTAAGTTTAAGAGCATGACTTTAGCAGCAGTCATTAGTTTGCGTAAGATCTTCTTGCAGGATGTTGACATCGCTAGGGGTTTCAATGATTGCTCCCAGTTTGCAGTCATCAGCAAACATTGTCAGCCACAGCCCTTTAGTTCTAGCCTGTTCTTCGAAGTAGATTCCGAACAGTAGGGGCCCCAGAATTGATCCCTGTGGAACACCACTGGTTACATGTCTGCTGAAATAGGCAGAGTCCCCTATTTTGACCATTTGAGTTTTATCAATGAGCAAATTTGCAACCCACCTGACAATATATGGGTTGATACCCAGCCACATGAGTTTGTCAATGATGCATGAGAGGCGGATTGCGTCAAAGGCCTTAGCTAAGTCTAGGTACGCCGTATTCACAGATTTGCCCTCATCTAGGGCTTTGATGACTGTCTCAAAGAAGTCCACCAAGTTTAACAGGCATGAACTACCCTTGACAGAGCCAAATTGGCTGGGGTTGAGTGTTTGGAGATTTTCTATATCTTTGTTAATAAGGTCCATGATGATTCGTTCCATGGCCTTGCAAATAAGGCTGGTCAGGCTAACAAGTCTATAGATGCAGATGCACCCCATTTGTGCAAAAGGATGATGGTAGCTCATGTCCATTCCCCTGGGATGAAGCCAGTGCTTATGCTGTCATTGAAAATGGTCTATATTAGATAAATGAAAGTTTATCTAAACGAATGCTGCAATGATCGAAAATCCCGGACCTCGATATGGTTTTTGTGAGATCACGGTACAGTGAAGATTGGAATATTTGCCTTTTCCTCACTGTAGTTCAATCTCGGAGTTGGAATATATATTTAGCGGGGGTGCCCCCCACAATTGCGAGTTCAAGCTCTGGGATTTTCGATAATTGCAGCACTCGTTTAGATAAACTTTCGTTTATTTAATATAGACCCGACTGAAAAGTGTGCCCAATGGTGATGCTAATTTCTGTTTTAACCCATGTAGAACACAGCCCAGGATGTTGACTGGTCCCATAGAGGCAGTGTTTTTGGCCTTGGAGGGGGCATTAAAGACTTGCTCCTCAAAGATACTAAGTTGGGGACAGGTGTTAGGGATGCTTTGGGATATGTCGTGGGGACAGGGGAGAGAAGTCTTCACTGAATCTATCAGCCAGCAGGTTTGCTATATCCACAAACATTTTTAAAGCTCTCCTGAAGATTCACAAGGACCCTATTAACCCCCCCTAAGACCCATCGTCTCAGGAAGGAGATGGATCACCGAAAATATGTCCATATGGTTAGAATGTTTGTTGAGACCATATACAACAGAGTTTACAGAGATACTGAGAGATTCAGGACATTTTTTAACTACATTAAAGGAGACTATAGAAGCGAAGGAGGCCAGGCAGTATATAATGGTAACACTTGATATACAGAGTCTTTTCACTGTGATCAATAACAACTATGGCATAGATGCCATAGCACAGTTGCTCAAGGAATCAAGTATTATAGGGGAGGATAAGCTTAAATTGATGACAAAGATGTTGAGGGTGGTCCTGGAATATAATGTTTTTTTTATGTGATGGGTGTTATTATAGGCAGACACAGGGGGTAGCCATGGGCACCCCCTGTGCGAACACCTATGCCAATTTAGTCCTAGTATTCTGGGAAAAACAATATGTACTCGGGGAACAGAATATGTGGAAGGATAAGATACATCTTTACATGCGATTCGTGGATGACATTTTTTTGTTGTGGGGGGGATGAGGCAGAGCTGATTGACTTTGTCAACTATATGGGTACATCTACCACATTCTTGAAATTCTCTATGAAGCATTCAACTACAGAGATAGATTTTCTAGACATCAGATTGATACAAGATGCAAGGGGCTTCAATACGACACTTTTCAGAAAGCAATGTTGGAAAAATAGCTTGCTGGCATGAGACAGCATGCATCCTCAATTCACCTTCAACAATATTATTAAGGGTCAATTGGATAGGATTTCCAGGTTATGTACTGAAGAGCAAGATTTTGAGACAAACATATATGAGTTACAAGATCATTTTGTGGATAGGGGTTATAATGAACTGCAAGTGGGGCAGACTCTAGCCAAACAGAAGGTTCTTAGGCAAAGTAAAATGCAACCATGGTTTAGTTCAGGTGGAGCTGATAGGAGTTTTTCCACCATTGGCAATCCATCTAATAGATGCCCCAAGTTCATGCTCACCTATAGTAGCAATACACATGGCGTCTGTAATATTATTAGAAATAATTGGAAAATACTTACTTCAGATGAGAAGTTGTCTACTATTGCAGGATCTACACCGTCATTTGGGTTCAGGCGGAATAAGTACCTTAAGGATTTGTTTAATAGAGAGGGTGGTAGGGTTTCTAGACAGATGACTATGAGAAAAGAGACAAGGCCATGTGGTTCTTGCAAGGCATGTAGTTATATCAGCTCCATGACTACATTCACCCATCCCCACACAGGTAGAATTTATAATTTTGTAATGAATGCAAATTGTAAAACCATGAACGTGATATACCTAGCCATATGTCAGTTCTGCATTAGTTATTACGTAGGCAAAACCAACTGCATGTTAAAAACTAGGATTTTGAATAATTTATCAGCTATTAGGCTCAGAAATGAACATAATGCACTTTACAGACACATTCTAGCTGCTTCAGGACATGCATTTAAATTTCAGGTTATTAGCCTCATACCTCAAGGAAACAGAGGGGGCGACACTGTTAACAGAACAGAATGTGAAGAGGCTAAATGGATTATAGAATTGACAGCACGTAGACAGATTAGTCTCAATGAAGTAATTCCTATTAATCCAGCCTTAAAGAAAAGGCAGGTTCAATACTGAACACTGATTGGTTAATTATAGTTTAAAATGCTTTTTGTTTGTATCTTCATCTGTCTGAAGAAGGGTAGTCACCCGAAAGTGCTTACAATTCAGTGTTTGGATTTTATTTTGTTTTTTACCTGCCATCGTATTTATCTGAAGAATAAATTATTTCCATATTATTTGGTAACTGCTTTTTTTCCTTGGATTTGTGCTTTGTGTGAGCAGTTTACCTTGGTGGAGGATCTCCTGTTTGTATTTTCAGTTTATTTATCTGTTGATGAAGCTTTATGTCACAGTTCTTTTATTTGTGGAACTATTCGACTTGAAGAGATTCTCGAGATATAGGACAATTAGCTCCCTAATGGCATGGGAGGCATACATAGAGCTCCCTCAAGAGTCTATACAATACTGACAAAAGAGATAGTCTCTCTCTGTCATGGAAGCTTGTTTTTTACACACACACACACACACACACACACACACACACACACACACACACACACACACACACACACACACACACACACATATGTGTATGTGTGTGTGTATATACCTTATCGAAAAGCCGTAATATCAAATGGCTTTTTATCGAACCAGAAAGTCGAAAGCTGAAAATAGCGAAAACACGAATGAGCAAATTCTTTCCCTGGGAAAGAAACCACTTGGCCATCCTCATGAGTTTGCCCTTTTCCCCACTGTAGTGTGATCTCTGAGTTGGTATATTTAGTTGGGGGAGTGGGGGGATGACACCCCCCCACTTTGTTTAGATTAGTGTGTAGTCGGTGGTAGGGATAGCGATTTTTTTCCCAGGGAAAACATTTGCTCATTTGCGTTTTCGCTATTTTCAGCTTTCGACTTTTCCGGTTCGATGAAAGGTCATTCGATATTATGGCTTTTCGATAAGGTAATATAGACTATATATATATATATATATATATATATATATATATATATATATATATAGAGAGAGAGAGAGATATGTGGGTCTGCTTCAGAAGACTGACAAACCAAAAGACTGAATCCCAAAAGACTAAAAATTCAGAATACTGAACACATTTTTAATGCAGGGTGCTGTACCCCCACTCCCTGCTGACTGTATATACCAAGTCCAAGATTGCATGCACAACAGTAGAGAATGGGCAGATTCCATTATTCAGCATTTTGAATTTCCAGTCTTTTGGGATTCAGTCTTGATGTTTCAGTCTTCTGAAGTAGACTCATATATATATATATATATATATATATATGTGTGTGTGTGTGCTTGTGTGTGTGTGTGTGTGTATATGTAAAACCTTTATTTTTTTGTTGTGGATCTTTACTGCGCATACATTTAGTAACTAGTGACAGTGTGCTTATAAATTAAGATCAGTTGTTTTGGTATAAGGGGATTATGAGTTTGGCAAGTATTAAAGGTAATTGTTATATTTGTTTGCTTGGGTAGAGAGTAGGCTTTCTGTAGTGCTCATCTGGGAAACAATCATCTCTGTAGATGAAGATGTCTCATCAAGGACTTTGTGAATTCTACTTATGTCCCCACAGACACTGGACATTGCAAGTAAGTGTACATTTTTATGTCTGGCAGGTTATCACTGAAACTGTGATTAAATTAACTGATGTCATTTATTTTTATGAATGCAATTGTTGGTAGAACAAATACATAGTAATTATGCATTTATTGTATTTTTAATGCAATGTTTTAAGCTTTCAGTGATGTAATGTTTATTGGTCTAGGTTTCTTTTTTACATGTTGCCTTTTTTACTGTATTTATTGTGACCGTTTATTTCAGTATGTGAGTGAGATTTCGGGTCTATATTATCTCGCCGAAACGCAATATAGCGAATGTCATTTCAGCTGTGTCAGTAAATGGCCAGAACATCGATTTTTTTTTCAAAAAGTCATTAGTCCAACCACATACAAAACACCATACCTAACATTATAAAGTGGGGGATCTTTGCCCCCCTCACACCCCAATGTGAAGGGAACCCCCTAAGTAAATATACCAGCTCCAAGACTGCACTGCAGTGGGGAAAAAGGCAATTACACTGCGACGTCTAAGTGATTTTTTTTTCCCTTGGAAAAAAATTGATGGTCTGGCCGTTTGCGGAAGTGGTGGATCGGTGTCTATTTGTCACTGAAACAGCATTCGCTTTGTTGCCGTTTTGGTGACATAATATAGATCCGAGATTTCCCACATTTTTAAACTACTTTTTCCAAGATATCCATATTTCAACACTTGTATTATGGGTAGTGATAGGTGTTTGATGATCTCTTCACTTAGTTTCCCCTAGGAGTTATTCATTGTATTATGGATATTCCCTGTATTTACAGGGAGTCCAGTGCATGCCTGTATTTTATTGGTGCATACCAGTGTGTGTTTCTGCCTTTGGCCTACACTAAAGTTAGATTGATTGATCTAGAAAGCATTCAGTGCAGGCTGTCCTTCTGCCCTGTCATCATACTGATTGGTTTCAGTCCCTTAACCTATGTAGACTGTAGTCCTTCTTTTGTGATCTTTTCCTGGCTACCTTTGCAGTGCATAACTGTTTTCCTTTCAGTTATACAAATTAATTGTACATAGCACTGAGTGCATCTATAATCTAAGGGCCACACATCTGTGCATCATACCATCTTGTTATTCAAGTTTATATAAGAATAACCTAACCCATATGTACCAGGCTTGGGTTCTTGTAGTTGAATTAGATGGTCATTCAAACGAATAGGTTTCCTCATGTGAGATTTTGCCAACTGATATTTCTGGTCCCTCAGATTTCACTGTAATTATTTTTCATACCTGTCCATGTCTGGTTCAGGCCCCAAAACTGGACAAGAAAAGTATATATATATATATATATATATATATATATATATATATATATATATATTTTTTTTTTTTTTTCTGCAGATTTCAGTCTCCTCACATGAAATAAAAGGTTGACTAAAACCTGAAACATAATCACATATTCTGGTCATCCCCCTGACACAGTATGTGGTAAGAGCATATTGACTTAATCAGCTTGCATATAGCATTCTGCTAAACTTCTACCCATCATCCTTGTCTATGTGTTAAGCATTTTTGATCCTGGACAGAGGGGATTAAACAATAGGTGCCAGCAGAGTTGAAAACGATCATATTCAGCTTAATGAGGCATTGGTTAAAATGCAACCTGATTTGATCCTAATTTTCAGTTCATTGAATGAAAAGCTTAAATGTTGGGTTGTGTAAAATGTATCCATTCATGCAAAGTGTTTATTCATTCAACTTTGTTAACTTGGTAATGCACTCAGGAAAATAGTATAGGTTTTCT
Organism: Protopterus annectens; assembly: GCF_019279795.1. NCBI lineage: Eukaryota > Metazoa > Chordata > Ceratodontiformes > Protopteridae > Protopterus > Protopterus annectens. The sequence goes on from NC_056730.1 coordinate 952,855,878, forward strand.
TTTTATTCCTTTTACTTTCTTTTTCTTTCTTTCTTCTTTTTTTTTGAAAGGACTGGGGTGGTTGTGTATACTTTTTAGGCTATGTTATATGTTTGTCACTTTCCACAGTATTCACTTCAGTTGAGAATGTACTGTCACACTTGAAAGTGAGGTTAATCCAGTATTTTTCTCATCATCTTCTTTCGGCTGTTCCCGTTAGGGGTCGCCACAGCGGATCATCTGTTTCCATTTCTTCCTGTCCTCTGCATCATGCTGTTTCACACGAACCACCTGCATGTCCTCTCTCACCACATCCATAAACCTTATCTTAGGCCTTCCTCTTTTCCTCTTATCTGGCAGCTCCATCCTTAGCATCCTTTTCCCAATATACCCAGCATCCCTCCTCAGCACATGTCCAAACAAACGCAATCTCACCTGTCTTGCTTTGTCTCCAAACTGTCCAACCTGAGCTGACCCTCTAATATACTGATTCCTAATCCTGTCCATCCTAGTCACACCCAGTGCAAATCTTAACATCTTTAACTCTGCCACATCCAGCTCTGACTCCTGCCTTTTTGTCAATGCCACCGTCTCCAACCCATATAACATAGCTGGTCTCACTACCCTCTTGTAGATCTTCCCTTTCACTCTTACTGGTACCCGTCTGTCACAAATCACTCCTGATACTCTTCTCCACCTGTTTCACCCTGCCTATACTCTCTTCTTCACCTCTCTTCCACACTCACCATTAGTCTGAATTGTTGATCCCAAGTACTTAAACTCATCCACCTTTACCAACTCTATTCCCTGCATCCTCACCATTCCTCTACCCTCCCTCTCATTTACACACATATATTCTGTTTTAGCCATGCTGACCTTCATTCCTCTCCTCTCTAAAGCATATCTCCACCTCTCCAGGGTCTCCTCAACCTGGTTCCTACTCTCACTACATATCTCAATGTCATCTGCAAACATCATAGTCCACGGGGCCTCCTGTCTGATCTCATCTGTCAACCTGTCCATCACCACTGCAAATAAGAAAGGGCTCAGAGCTGATACTTGATGTAATCCCACCTCCACCTTAAACGTATCTGTCACTCCCACCACAGTCCTCACCAATGTCACACTACCCTCGTACATATCCTGTACCACTCTTACATACTTCTCTGCCACTCCCGACTTCCTCATACAATACCACAACTCCCCTCTAGGTACCCTGTCATATGCTTTCTCTAAGACCACAAAGACACAATTCAACTCCTTCTGACCTTCTCTGTATTTCTCCAACAACACTCTCAGAGCAAACATTGCATCTGTAGTGCTCTTTCCTGGCATGAAACCATACTGCTGATCACTAATCATCACCTCCCTTCTTAACCTAGCTTCCACTACTCTTTCCCATAACTTCAAGCTGTGACTGATCAATTTTATCCCTTTGTAGTTACTGCGGCTCTGCACATCACCCTTATTCTTAAAGATAGGTACCAAAACACTTTTTCTCCACTCCTCAGGCATCCCCTGACTTTCCAAAATTTCATTAAACAATCTGGTTAAAAATTCCACTGCCATTTCTCCTAAGCACCTCCATACTTCCACTGGCATGTCATCTGGGCCAATAGCCTTTCCATTCTTCATCCTCTTCATAGCTGTCCTTACTTCCTCCTTGCTAATCTGTTTCACTTCCTGCTTCACTAGCCTCACATCATCCAACCATCTCTCTCTCTCTCTCTCTCTCTCTCTCTCATTCTCCTCATTCATCAGCCCCTCAAAGTACTCTTTCCATCTACTCAACACACTCTCCTCACTTGTGAGTACATTTCCCTCACTATCCTTTATCACTCTTACCTGCTGCACATCTTTCCCAGCTCTGTCCCTCTGTCTAGCCAATCGGTACAGATCCTTTTCCCCTCTTTAGTGTCCAATCTCTCATACAACTCTCCATATGCCTTATCCTTAGCCTTCGCCACCTCTCTCTTTGCCATGCACCTCATCTCCTTATACTCATGTCTATTTTCTTCATCTCTTGACAATCCCACTTCTTCTTTGCCAGCCTCTTCCTCTGTATACTCTCCTGTACTTCCTCATTCCACCACCAGGTCTCCTTGTCCTCCTTCCTCTGTCCAAATGTCACACCAAGCACCTTTCTAGCAGTCTCCCTTACTAGCTCTGCTGTAGTTACCCAGCTATTCGGTAACTCTTCACTGCCTCCCAGTGCCTGTCTTAACTCTTCCCTGAACTCCACCTCACAATCACCATTTTTTAACTTCCACCATTTAATCCTTGGCACTGCTTTCACACTCCTCCTCCTCTTCTTGATCACCAACGTCATCCTACAGACCACCATTCTATGCTGCTTAACTACACTTTCCTCTGTACCCACTTTACAGTCTCCAATCTCCTTCAGACTGGCCCTCCTACATAGGATATAATCCACCTGTATGCAACTTCCTCCACTCTTGTACATCACCCTATGCTCCTCCCTCTTCTTAAAGTATGTATTCACCACAGCCATGTCCATCCTTTTCGCAAAATCCACAATCATCTGACCTTCTGCATTCCTCTCCTTAACACCATACCTACCCTTCACTTCCTCATCCCCTCTGTTCACTTCACCAACATGCCCATTGAAGTCTGCTCCAATCACTAGTCTCTCACCCATGGGTACACTCACCACCACTTCATCCAACTCACTCCAAAATTTTTCTTTCTCATCCATCGCACACCCAACTTGTGGAGCATATGCACTAACAACATTCATCATTACACCATCAATTTCAAGCTTCATAAACCTCACTCTATCAGACACTCTCTTCACCTCCAAAACATTCTTGGCATACTGTTCCTTTAGGATAACCCCTACCCTATTTCTCCTGCCATCCACACCACAACAGAACAATTTGAACCCGCCTCCTATACACCTGGCCTTACTTCCCTTCCATCTGGTCTCTTGCACGCATAATATATCAACCTTTCTTCTCTCCATCATATCAGCTATCTCTCTCCCTATACCACAGTATTTTTCTAAGAATAATAATTGGTGTGAAGATTGGGGAAAGATGGGCGAAGGCTGCCAGCCTAGTCAAATAGAATTTGATACATAATTCTATCATTTGTATAAATAAATGTAAAATACAGGCTTGTGTTTTTAAATGAAAGAAAACACTGTAAAATGTGAACTTCAAGATTATTGCAACATTGCCATCTGCTATAAGGAAAATCAAGCCAAGCATTTCAAATGTTCTTTGACGTTACAATTATCTAAAAAAGTGGTGCCAAAGCATCTGGCTGAACACATTCTTTCTATTGTCTTAATTTAGGGAATAATTGTTAGAGTATACATGTGAAATGTCTTTTATTGTTGTAGTTTCCTGAGCAGGTGTTAGCTTGCTAAATAATGCAGTTTGTGGCCTGGGAACTCCAGACTAAGTGTCAAAATGATGTAATGTGAATACTGGAAAAACCTAAGTGTCAAAATGATGTAATTTGGGAGGGCATTAGCAGAGCTGTTTGATAGTGTTTTAAAAACTATTGTTCAGTGAGAGACTGAAAAGCATTTGTCTTGGACCATCAACCCCAGTACTGCTTATGCTCTTTATGTATGTAAGTAGGATTATAGCACTGTGTTTTCTATTAAGAATAGCTAAAAATTAGAAAGTTAGATTGTGTTTTTCTTTGATATCAGACCTGTCCTACTGTATTGTTTTAAGTTTCTCTGTGATCTCTGAACTCTTAGATATCTCTGTGGTGTAGTAGTATTGTCTTGTGTTTTAATTATTTATTATTAAATATTTTTAAAATCTTTAACTGTGGCTGGTTTGTGTAGAGAAGTAGGATCTAGAGTACACTGCATATTTATAGAGTTCATTGTAATAGGCCACTCTAATAAGCCTTAGACTGAATAGTCACATTACCAATTAGATAATAATATTGCACAGTAATAATTGGACACCCTTTCAAGGGCCTTTGGGTAGCTGATAATATTAGCTGGTGGTGGCAGGAATTGCTACTGTATAGTCTGGGTAAAGGGGCACAGCTGGAGAATCTGTGTCAGCCTTTCCCAGGAGTGTCTGTGAAGTTGTATAAATACTTATCTGGCTGAGATCTGGACCCTGTAGCTGTGCCAGTGGGGAGTCTTATTGGGGACCTGGAGAGCAAGGGAGCAACCAGCCCCAGACTGACTGTGATCTCTGTGTGCAGTTAAGGGAAATTGTACTTTACTGTGTGTATCAGTTATCCTTTCCTCTTCTATGAGGTGACCTCCCTGGTGTTAGTGGTGAGGATTGAGGCTCCTTGACTGCTGGGCCAGGGCACGGTCATCACAAGTGGTGGCAGTGATTGGGATACGATATCCTCACTTGTGGTTTGTAGTGGTGTGGAAAGAGTGAATCCCGTAGCTTATGTACAGTGATCTCTGGAAGTATTTTGTACTCTAAATCAGCCATGCAGTGTATACTCAGAGTTCAGATCACAATTGTTTTATTTCTTTTGTTAGCTTAGTTAGTCAGGGTGAGCAGGCAGCATGTCAGCACAGGAGTATGGAGAGCTGACAAGGAGCCAGCTGGTGGAGATGTGCCAGGCTAGGGGACTGGTGCATGGAAACCTGATTAAGGCAGACCTGATTGCAGCCTTGGTTACAGCTGCATCAGAAAACAGCATCCAGGAGGACAGTCAGACTGACAGTGGAGATACAATATCCTCGGAAAATGGACAGCTCAACCTTTCTGAGAAGGACAATCAGACTGGCAGTGGAAATACAATATCCTCAGAGAATGGACAGCTCAACCTTTCTGTAGTGGACTTAAAAATCCAGCTGGAGCTAAAGAGACTTGAGTTGGAGGCCAGGAGTATGGAGATAGAAGCTGAAGAAAAGTAGTGTCAGAGGAAGCATGAGAGGGAAATGCTGACTTTTCTCCAGAGTCATGGAGGTAATGGGGAAGGGAGTAACTGGACCCCAGAAGCACAGCAGGTCAGTAAATTTCTTCCACAATTTAAAGAGGGGGATAATTTTGATAGTTTCATTCACATGTTTGAAAGGGTATGCAAACAGTATAGTGTTGACCAAAGGCTCTGGGTATGGTTCCTGACCCCCTTACTCCATGGAAGAGCTGTAACTTGTATATCACAACTGCCTGACTCTGTCTATTTTGATTATACTGCTGTAAAGAAATGTCTGTTACAATGTTTTAAGCTAACACCTGAAATGTATAGGAAAAAGATTTGTGAGCATAGATGCAAGGCAGTTGAAAATATATGTGAATATGTTGCTGAACTGTGCACTTATTTTCATAGCTGGGTGAGTGGATGTCAGGTCACTACTTTTGAAGGGCTCGCAGACATTTTGGTGAGGGAACAAGCCCTTAGCACTTTACCTGAGGACATGAGGATCTGGTTAGCTGATAGACAATGTGCTACTTCAGATGAGTTGGGGAAGAAGGGAGACCTATATCTGGCCAGCAGGGCAGCCCTGCACAGGAAGGGGACCCCCAGTACTGCTCATGGGTCTAAAGGAACCCATGGTGGGCAGCACAGACTGCCCCAACAGAATCCGCCAGTAGCAGGGGAAGCTACTAGTCCAGGTAGACATCCAGGAGCTAGGGTTAAATGTTTTGAATGCAACCAGTGGGGGTATGTGGCATGCAGGTGTCTATGGAGGCAAGGTGGGGAACCAAAGGGGAGGGAGCCAGTAAGTTAGAAAGACAAAATGCCAATAATGGGTTGTTTTGAGACAACAGGGGTATGGAACTACCATCCTGCAGATGTCCTGAGAGGGAAGGATTTGGATAAGGCAGTACTATGTACTCATGCAGTTACACACAGTGAGGCTAGGAGACAAGCATGTGGGTCTGGTAGCCTGGGGAGACCCAGAACGAGTGCATACTTGTATCCAGAACTGCTGAGGTGGTTACTTCAGGGAGGGAGCTGTTTTGTAGCAGTGAGACTGAAGGTGAGTCACAGTTGCTTGTGGGTACTGATGTTTCCTTGGATAGGGTAACTGCAAAGGTAGAGGTGAGTAGTAGTACCCAAGCTGACAGTGAGGCACCACTATCAGAGGATGCCAGACTTCCTTTGGAAGGGGAGCTGGGAAGGGTTACAAGGAGAGAGTTGAGACAGGCTCAGCTCTCAGACCCTACATTGCAATGCCTGAGGCAGGTAGCTAGGGAGGCACCTTATTCTCAAGGGAACGGGGAATCTGTATACTGGGACAAAGGGTTACTATACAGAGAGTGGACCCCTGAGGGAGGGCTAGAAAGTGAGAGAGTGCAGCAGTTGGTAGTGCCTAGAGCTTACAGTCTGATGCTTCTAGCCATAGCCCGTGATATTCACTTTGCAGGTCATATGGGCATAAAACGTACAAAGAGGCATATTATGCAAAACCTCTATTGGCCTGGAATTTCCAGAGATGTAATGGGGTACTGCAGGACTTGTGAGCAGTGCCAAAAGGTAGGCAAAGGTGAGAGCTCCTGTGATGCCTTTGCCTGTGACTCAGATGCCATTTCAGAGGGTAGCTATGGATATTGTGGGTCTTCTGAGTACCCCAAGTTCCACAGGGAAAAAGTATATCCTAGTGGTAGTGGATTATGCTACACGATACCCTGAGGCAGTGGCTTTGTCCTCCATTGAGGCAGAGAAGGTGGAAAATGCTTTGTTAGAGAGTTTCAGCAGGGTAGGTTTCCCAAAAGAAATACTGACTGAGCAAGGTGCCAATTTCATGTCAAACCTGCTGGCTTGTCTGTGGAAGTCATGTGAGGTGAAGCACATGAAGACCACCCCTATCATCCCTAGACTAATGGTCTTGTTGAGAGGTTAAACCCTACAATCAAGTCCATGCTATGGGCATTTGCAGATCAGTTTAAGAGGGAGTGGGACAAATATTTGCCCCATCTGTTGTTTGTTTACAGAGAGGTTCCCCAGGAATCCACAGGTTTTTCACACTTTGAGTTGCTGTATGGGCATAGGGTGAGGGGACCTCTAGATTTAATTTGAGATGAGTGGGAAGGTGAGTGTGAGTCTGACAAGGAGTCTGTTGTGGCATACGACCTGAACCTCAGGACAAGGCTCAGGGATCTCATGGGCTTGGCCCAGGAGAACCTGGCAGAAGCCCATCAATAGAAAAAGGTGTGGTATGACAGGAATGCTCGAGCTAGAGAATATGCTGTGGTGCAGCAGGTAATGGTTCTCATTCCTGTCAGACACAACAAGCTGCAAGCAATTTGGGAGGGACCCGTCAAGGTGGTAAGACAGGTAAGTGATGTTAATTACATTGTGGAAGTGCTAGGCACATGGTAGGGACACATATTGTACCATGTTAACATGATGAAACCTTACCATGATAGGGAGGCCCTTGTGCTGAGTATTTGCAGTGGATTGCAGGAGAGTCTGAGGGAGATCTGGGGACTGATCTCCTCAGTGAGGCTTGGGATGACACCTCAGTGGAAGGGGTAGCAATATCCCAACAGCTATCTCCTACCCAGGTTCAAGAAATCTGAGCAGTGTTGCAGGCATTTGGGGACATGTACACTGGGAAACCAGGGAGCACCCACCTGGTGCAGCACCAGGTGGTACAGGACCCCAAAGGCCTATTAGGCAGATCCCATTATAGTGTGTCTGAGAGAGTCAAACAGAGTCTGAGGGAAGAGGTACAGGAGATGTTTGAACTAGGGGTGATTCAAGAGTCCAAAAGTCCCTGGACCTCACCAGTGGTGTTGATGCCAAAGAAGGATGGCAGCACCAGGTTTTGTGTGGATTACAGGAAATTAAATAGTCACACAGAGTCAGATGCTTACCCCATGCCTAGGACAGATGAGGCCCTAGAGCAGCTGGGTGGGGCTAAGTATCTTACAACCATTGATCTTACCAAGGGTTAATGGCAGGTGCCCTTGACTCCCAGTGCTAGAGAGAAGCCAGCCTTTGTGATTCCTTTTGGCTTGTATGAGTTCACAAAGATGCCCCTTGAGATGAAGAATGCCGCAGGAACTTTCCAGAGGCTGGTGGATAATATCCAGCAGGAGCAGGAGGATTTGCCCTTGCTTACCTAGATGATATTGCCATCTAAAGCCATTCCTGGCAAGAGCACCTTCAGCATGTCAGGGAGGTGCTGGGCAGACTACAGAGGGCAGGGTTGACCATTAAGCCGAGCAAATGTCAGGTGGGTATGGCAGAGGTCTCCTACCTACCTAGGAGATAGAGTGGGGAGTGGCAAGATAAGGCCAGAACCTGCCAAAGTGGAAGCTATTCATGCATGACCTACACCTGTTACCAAAAAGCAGGTGAGGGTATTCTTAGGAACAGCAGGGTACTACAGAAAGTTTGTCCCTAGTTATAGTACCATAGCTGCTCCCCTCACAGACCTGACAAGGAAGAACAGGCCAGCTATGGTAGTGTGGACACCAGCATGTGAGCAGGCATTTCAGAAGCTTAAAGAAGTTTTGGGAAGACCCCCTGTGTTAGCAAGTCCAGATTACAGCAAAGAATTTTCTGTGCAAGTGGATGCTTTAAACCATGGGGTGGGGGCTGTACTTAGCCAAATTTCTTCAGAGGGGAAAGAGCACCCAGTGGTTTATCTTAGTCGTAGGCTGCAACCCAGAGAGGAATGCTATGCAGCTGTAGAAAAGGAATGTCTAGCTATAGTGTGGGCATTGCAGAAACTTCAGCCTTATCTGTATGGAAGGAAATTCACTGTAATGACAGATCACAACCCTCTAACATGTTTTAACAGAGCCAGTCAGCAAAATGCCAAGTTGCTAAGATGGAGCCTGGGGTTGCAAGCATATGATATGTCAGTGCAGCACTGCAGTGGGAGTAGCAATGCCAATGCAGATGGGCTCTCAAGACAGGGAATGGGGTGAGGTACACTCAGACAGACCTAGCCCTCTCAAGTGGTGTTTCTCAAGGGTCACTTTAAAAACTAGCTTGAGTTCTCCAGGGGGGAAGATATGTGAAGATTGGGGAAAGATGGGTGAAGGCTGCCTGCCTAGTCAAATAGAATTTGATACATAATTCTATCATTTGTATAAATAAATGTAAAATACAGGCTTGTGTTTTTAAATGAAAGAAAAACACAGTAAAATGTGAACTTCAAGATTGTTGCAACATTGCCATCTGCTGTAAGGAAAATCAAGCCAAGCATTTCAAATGTTCTTTGAAGTTACAGTTATCTAAAAAAGTGGTGCCGAAGCATCTGGCTGAACACATTCTTTCTATTGTCTTAATTTAAGGAATAATTGTTAGAGTATACATGTGAAATGTCTTTTATTGTTGTAGTTTCCTGAGCAGGTGTTAGTTTGCTAAATAATGCAGTTTGTGGCCTGGGAACTCCAGACTAAATGTCAAAATGATGTAATGTGAATACTGGGAAAACCTAAGTGTCAAAATAATGTAATTTGGGAGGGCCTTAGCAGAGCTGTTTGTTAGTGTTTTAAAAACTATTGTTCAGTGAGAGACTGAAAAGCATTTGTCTTGGACCATCAACCCCAGTACTGCTTATGCTCTTTATGTATGTAAGTAGGATTATAGCACTGCGTTTTCTCTTAAGAGTAGCTAAAGATTAGAAAGTTAGATTAGATGTTTTTCTTTGATATCAGACCTGTCCTACTGTATTGTTTTAAGTTTCTGTGTGATCTCTGAACTCTTAGATATCTCTGTGGTGTAGTAGTATTGCCTTGTGTTTTAATTATTTATTATTAAATATTTTTAAAACCTTTACTTGTGGCTGGTTTGTGTAGAGAAGTAGGATCTAGAGTACATTGCATATTTATAGAGTTCATTGTAATAGGCCACTCTAATAAGCCTTAGACTGAATAGTCACATTACCAATTAGATAATAATATTGCATAGTAATAATTGGACACCCTTTCAAGGGCCTTTGGGTAGCTGATATTATTAGATGGTGGTGGCAGGAATTACTACTGTATAGTCTGGGTAAAGGGGCACGGCTGGAGAATCTGTGTCAGCCTTTCCCAGGAGTGTCTGTGAAGTTGTATAAATACTTATCTTAAAGTGTGTGTAGTGTGTCAGCTACCTGGGCAGGCACACAAAGCACTGGTTGGGCAGAGAGGGTACTGGAGTTTAGCTTGCCAGCTAGGCTGAGATCTGGACCCTGTAGCTGTGCCAATGGGGAGTCTTATTGGGGACCTGGAGAGCAAGGGAGCAACCAGACCCAGACTGACTGTGATCTCTGTGTGCACTTAAGGGAAATTGTACTTTACTGAATGTATTTGTTATCCTTTCCTCTTCTATGAGACAACCTCCCTGGAGTTAGTGGTGAGGATTGAGGCTCTTTGATTGCTGGGCCAGGGCACGGTCATCACAGTTGGTTTTATTTAAGATATTTTTTGATGGTGACAGTGGGCTTATTAATTAGACTCGGTGGATTTTGTAAAAGGAGTCTTTTGAATTTGGTTGCTGTTGTGGGAGATGTTAGAGACAGTGACTGTTTTGGGGAGGTCATTCACAGAAGTCATCACCTTTGTGAAAAAAAGATGGCCTTCATGAGACTGGACTTTAAAGACAGGGAAGCACTTTTTTATGTTTGAGAGATTCTTATTTAAACTGTGATGAATTGCTTCTGTCTCTTGTGCAAGGTATAACTACTGGAGGAGCAAATAAGCTGGAATTATGTATTTAATGCACTTTTTTGTGTCAGTGGTGTATTCTTTAAATTACTATACTCCATGTTTCATATTTTGCCATTTACCAGTTTTACTGCACTTTGTGTGATGTTATTTCAATATTTTCTAACACATTAAACCTTATTTTTCTTTAGTTTTATTTGTTCACTATGGTAATGTGGGATATTTCCTTTCTTACATGTGGGGGGGGGGTTGCTTTAAGCTTTGTGGTAATTTGGCAACCAGTCTTTCTGTGTGACCTTTTGTAAAGATTAGGTGAGAATTTGGGTTTGTCTACAAATATATGCATACAAATATGTATATAAATGGGTCTACTTTTGATTGTCGAAAACTCACTTTCTTGACGATCAGAAGATTGAACCCATTTAAGCAAAAGTGCACTAAATCGAAAGTGCACTTTTGCAAAAGCTAGTTCTCTGGAGTGCATTACAGTGGAGATAAGGAAATATATCCTTTTCCCCACTGTAGTGTGATCTCGGAGTTAGTATATTTAAGTAGGGGGGTGTGGTGGGTGCAGGGGGACTTGCCCCCCAAGCAAAATACTGTTTAAAGCAGTTTTGTTTCGTTTTTTTCTGGTTCGAAGAACTGGCTTTTGTGAAAGTGCACTTTCAATCTAGTGCACTTTCTCTTTAATGGGTTTCAATGTTGCTTGATCGAGATTGTGATATTTCGATCAAACAACACAGACCCAATATAAATATATGCATATGAGTGCATTTATCTGTTTGCTTGCTAAGTATATGCCTTTGTATACATGTGTATTTTTTGTATTATATGTGTTTTTTAACATAATTTGCTGTTGAGTTAATGCTTTATTATACTGAATCGCTTATTTTTCTTTCCTTGGTTCGCATTCAGCTCATTAGTTGCACAGATTATGACTGATGAAACAGGCAATGTATTGAGGATGGCAAAACTTGGTAAAGATGAAAGGAGAATGTAAATACATGCTTGATAAGGGCATGCTGGCAATCAAATATATTAACTCTTAATCAGAGCAATGTTTTAAGCACAAATTTGTCAGATTGCATAGTGTAGGTGTGCACATTCATGTGTGAGCATATATGTATCTTTTTTATACATTTATATAAAAAATCTTAGACTCAACATATTGAAAATTATAACATTTATGAGTAAAACTTATTTTATGCAGTGGAAACCCCCCCCAATAGCGCCACACCCTGTGAAACTATATATACCAAGTCTGGGATTGCACAACAGTAAAGAAAGGGCAAATTTTAAATTGCTGATATTCTGACTTTTAGGTAATTTGACTTTTAGATATTTTGACTTTAGATCAAGGGAATGTAACCGATTTATACATCTGGTGGCAGTGTAGTAACTGCTGCATATTCAATGACAACCATTTAATTACAGAACAAACACAGTATGTGAGAGAGGTAGATGCACAATGTCATTGGAGGCAAAGCCATTAACATATAGACACAAAATGCAAACCAGGTCATCAGCATTGCATCCAAAGCACTCAGTACCAGCACTAAGGAACAAACATATAGACCCACATAGGCAGAGGTACTCACTGTAATCTACCCAAACTTGCAAGACCTCCTAAAAGAATCTGTCATTGGGCCTGTGTGCATTCAAAAAAGCAATACCTTACACAGCACATAATTCTGAAAACCACAGTAGTCCCACTTCCGAGCCCATAATACAACACACCACACAGCCAAACATTCTAGTTACTGAGGATTACATTGTAAGACATACTGTTGTCCCCCTTACCAGGATAAACAAGGAGAAGATCACAGGGAGCTGTCTGTCTGGAGCCAGGATCCACTAGGTCACTCAAGCACTTAGGTCTTTAAACCACAAATACCAGTATGACAAGGTTATAGTCCCTGTGGGAGCAAATGCACTAAGATATATCTCACTGGACTATATAAAAAGACATGATGGAGCTCTCTGACTATGTGTCCCAGGTGGGTATGACTCTAGCCTTGACTAGGATCCTACCTTTACCAATGATGATGCCACAGTACCAGGAAAAATGATTGAATTCAACAAATGGCTTAGTTTGTGCTGTCACAACAAGGGGATCCAATGTCTGTCAGCCTGGGGAGACATGACTGACTGTGTTGCCAGAGATAGTTTGCACTTGTTGCCACTTAGCGTCCAGGTACTGGCAAAAACTTTATTAATCTCCATAGTGCCTTTTTTAGGCCAGGCCAAGTTGTTAAGCCTTCCAACATAACAAAAATCACTCATGACCACCTAAAGGTAATGCTGCTCAGTGCTAGTTTAAATAAAGAACTGCACTCCTTGGAGGCACTCCTCACCCTGGAGAATGCAGACATATGTAAAGTCACAGAAACATGATTCAGAACCATAGAGAGCACCCCAGCTTTCAAAGGCTACAATGCCTCTCATACATTTTGATCCCCCAGAGCTCAGGATAAAACAAAGAGAGTAGGTATCTCAGTGTTCATAAAGGAGAAGTACACTGATAGACTGGTCCAACAAAATTACTCACTTGAGCTTCTCCATGGCCAACTAACCATAGGTTGACCCCTAATCATATCCTTGCTAGCTACATATCCCCTAACATAAGTCTGGAAAAACTCCTCCCTAAACCTACTGGAATCTCTTAACATTCAGCCTAACACCATACTTATGGGTGATTTCAACTACCCCTCCAAAAACTGGGAGACTTGCACATCCTATAAGCCACTTGCTCAGAGTTTTTTTGACTTTGTCAATGAAAACACCTTGGAGCAACTAGTTAGCTCCCCAACTAGAGGTACAAACAGCCTATACCTAGTACTGATGAACATGGGGGGATGCTGCTGCTGTCTCTCATGCATTAACTCCTCCCTTCTAAGCTCGGACCACAAAATTACTTCCTTTAGTATTAAAACTAACCTAGAACCCCCATCAAACTCCAAACCTGTTAAGAACCTTGTTATGGCCAAATACCTCAAACCAAGTGACATCTTACTAAAATTACAAGCCCATTCAAACACAGATGCCACTGAGGCCTACTATGAGCTATACACAAAAGCACTGCACAACCACATTCATAGCTGCATAGAGAAAGCAGTACCTGTCTGAGTAAAACCTATGATTACTGGCAAAAATAAACCACCCTAGTGGGCCCGTAGCATAAACAGGAAGAAAGAACAGACAAAACGGTGCAAAAAGGTACTCTCCTTTCTAAACAAACAAATTAGAGAGTTGGTGAAATCTGCCAAAGCAGACTATAAGGCAAAGATAGACTCCCAGGTGAAAGATAACCATAAGGATTTTTTTTTATTATTTTGGTAACCACAAGGGAAACGCTCAGCAATATGCCAAGTCAATCATGAATGGCAACTCTTACACCTAGCCTGAAATTATATAGTACACCTGCTGGCAGACAAGGTCAGTTCAAAGTTCCCAATTCCTTCCACAGCCAAAGAATTATCCACAGCCATCCCCATTCCAGTCATTCTGAGGGAACAAGTCATTGCTGCACTCACTAAAGCCAAAAATATAAACTTCAAGGGTCCTGACAACATTCCAGGATGCTTCTTAAATAGCTTAAAACAGAATCTATCAGGGCCAATAGAAACCCTCTTTAACCACAGCCTCTGGATGGGCTTTGTCCCAGAGGAATGGGGGTCTGCAACAGCTGACCCTCTGCACAAGGATGCCCATCAACTGACCCAGGCAAATACAGGCCCATAAGCTTGACCAGACTTATCTGCAAGGCCATGGAGTGAATTATCATGGATCTAATCAATAATAACATAAGAACTTGCCAAGCACTGGACCAGACCCAATTGGTTTTGTTAAAGGGAAAACCTGCCTGCTCAGTCTGATGGACTTCTTTGAGAAAGTCACCAGGGCCTTGGATTAGAGTAAAACAGTACACACTGCTTATCTAGACCTGACCACAGTTTTTGACACAATCCCCCACTCAGGGATCATAAATAAACTTACTGAGTTAGGCATAAGCCTCTATATCGTCAGATGGATAGCAAGCTGGCTCACTGACAGGACACATGTTGTTCAGATAGGTGAATCCACCTCTGATAAGGAACCTGTTACTAGTGGTGTCCCACAAGGGTCAGTGTTTGGACCCCTCCTGTCTGGTATATACTTCACTGAACTGAAAGCCACTGTTGGAGGCCTCTGGCTCACCAATTTCATTGACTTTAAGCTGGGAGCAATCACTGAATCCCCAAACAATATTGACATCCTACAAATAGGTCTAAAAATGACAAACAGATAGTGCCAAAACAATGGTCTTTGATTAAATACTAAAAAAATGCATAATCATACCCTTTGGTAAATCAGATATCCCTGCAAATTATAGTATTGACAGCACACTCCTAAATGTAGACCCAGTGGTGAGGTACCTAGGAACACAGATAGTAACCTACACTTTGGCTACCAGATAGCTACGGTAGTGAGGAATGCATTCTGTGTGGCTCAACTTATAAGTGAAGGCATTGCATCAAGATCAAAGGAAGTCATAATGCCATTGTACTCGGTCCTCATCAGGCTCATAATTGAGTACATTGCTCCCTTCTGCATATACCTAAGCAGCCACTCACACAAATTGGAGCAGCCCCAGAGGTTTCTCACTTAAAAAATACAATGCATAAGACATGACTTATGCATACTGACTAAAGACCATAGGGCTATTACATCATCTCACATCATTCATTGAGAGGTGACTTATGCCTGACCTACAAGGCATTCTCTGATCCAGCCCTTATGAAAATGTTACATATTTGCAAGAAAATTATACAAGAGTTGTACATTCCATGGACATGAACCTTATTTGGGACTCTAACGGAACTTTCTGGAGAGACAGATTCATATCTCAAAGGCTACCTCGTCTATGGAATAGACTTCTCACCTTTGTAAAACCAAGCCTGTTCCTCACTCTCTTGAAAAAG
Source organism: Protopterus annectens (assembly GCF_019279795.1). Lineage (NCBI taxonomy): Eukaryota > Metazoa > Chordata > Ceratodontiformes > Protopteridae > Protopterus > Protopterus annectens. Next base: position 952,871,389 of record NC_056730.1, read on the forward strand.
ACTTTGGATAAATGGATGGGGAACCTGTAAATTCACTCCTGGGGTACTTCCCATATCCCTTACGGACAGAGGCAGTCTGTAAAATGACTCAGGGCTCCAACATCCAAAGCCCCACCACCCTGATACTACCCCATCCCATATCTGGTAAATTAAGATATAATACTGCTACATCTTCAGTATTATTTGCTTGTCTTGTAAAGGCTCTTGTGCAATTAGCCTAATAATCACCTATGAACCTATATATCTACACACACACACACACACACACACACACACACACACACACACACACACACACACACACACACACACACACACACACACACACACACACACACATCCAGATAAATGGCATGCATGTCACAGCATACAGTTTTACAATTATACTGTGCAGGTGCTAGAATTTGACTTTTTTTGAAAATAAGTAAATTTATAATGGTTTATAGTTTTACACACATACATACACACACACACACACACACACACACACACACACACACACACACACACACACACACACACACACACACACACACACACACACACACACACACGCACACACACATTCATATACGGATTTACTTCACATTAGCGGAATCCCAGAATATTGACTCCCACTTTAGAGAGATGACGGAATATGGTCCCTGGTGTAAGCCTGTTTATAGATAGGCCTTGGACCAAAATAACTCACTTACAATGAAAACAAGCCTTATAGCATCAAGGCAAAGTTACATTGAAAGCAACTATTTTGAAATATGACCTCCGTTTTATTTTTTTCTTTCCCTTCAGAATGCTTGGGTGTAATTACTTTTTTTTTTGCCAGGTTGACACTTTCTTTGAATGGGTGGAAACTTTCTGAAAACTGGTATACAGTTGCCAAAACCATGGCTCGACCCCTGTATACAAATTCATGCCTGTTCAACAAGCTGTTACATCATGCTATGACAGGCTTCTCCTTTGCCAGGAACATGTATCTACAAGAAAAAAAAAAATAAATAAAGAGCCCTTGCCTGTACTGTAGACTCAGTCTGCTCCTCAGGCATTGGTGGGTGACTGCAGTGGCCATAGACTAGTTTCACCAGGACCTTTTAGTATAGTTATTGTTAGCACCATGGACCAGGGTTAAGGCATACCTTTTGGGGCTGTTCCAGTGTCCATACTGGGTATAGGAGAACCATCAACTTTGGGCATGGATGTTTCTCCTGGAGATTTTTCCCAGGGTGGCCAGGGTAAGAGATCTGTCTTCTGGTTTGAAATGCTGTCCATTCAATTTGTCTCCTCCAAGGGCTGTCCCTAGAAAAAAGAAAAGGTTAAACATATTTCATTTAAAGACAGTTGGTTTGGTAATAAAAATGAATGTCTTAGCTTGCAGCCTTTGAAATTGTGAGGATGTTTTATCAGAGGATTCTGATAATGACAAGGACAGGGCTTCTCCCATGTCTTTGTCACAAGCACATGACTCTGGTTCTGAGGAGATCGTTTCCTAAGTTTCTACTGCAGACCTTACTCAAGTTGCTCTACAAAGAAGTAATTTGCGTATAAGGCTGACTAGTAAATAGGTGACACTTTTTTGGGATCTGTACTTTGTACTGGAAAGGTAATTCTGTCTACATTTGAACCAGCTCTTCTGGCTGTTTTTGGTTCATTACTTGCAGACTGTTTTGCATATTGCTGTGACATCTACAACAGATTATCCCAGTTGAAAGCGCTGTACTTTCTGTTCCTTTTCCTAACGCATTCTGATTATTCCCCCTCCATAAGCAGTAATGTTTCCTGTACTATTCACCTTTGGACATATCCCATAATTGTTGTGCCATTTTTCTGCAACAAACTGAAAGAGATGTTTGTAAAAAGCACCTCAGTGAGCAGTTACATTAGCAAATGCACTGCACTGCTCCAGACAATACAATAAAACACATCCAGTGCATCTGTTTTCATCATCATTATATCAAAACAACAAAGAAACTATGGTACTTAAGTATTATCGCAACCAGATTTTGTGATGTAGCGTACATTCCGCCATTTGTTTGAATTTTAGAAAATATAGTGTATTAGGGAAGGGTGGCGTATTTAAACGTATGCTGGGATATTGGTGGGGGATTTTTTAATGTTTTTATGGGTACAATTTTTGGATAGGCACGTAGTGTGCTGAAAAGACGAGCATTACGTTGATACGTGTATTTATATGTGATCTTCTGAAGATGCTTTTCATTTGAAAGCTGTCGTCAGAAGGTGCTGGTCGTATGGGAGTTATCGAAGGATTTTGGAGATTTGAAAGCTATCATTGGAAGGTGTTCATATGGGAGTCATCGAAGGAGTTATCGAAGGACTTGGGGATCGTTAAAGGTGCTTTTCGTTTTGCAGGTATCATTGGAAGGTGGTGTTTGTTTTGGAGCTATCGAGGGAGTTTGGAAACTATCGTTGGAACTTTGTTTGGAAAGAATTTTTGGATATATCGTTGGGGCAAGTGATGGTGTTTTTGGATTTTGGGAGCTATCATTGGAACTTCGTTTGGTTGAAAAGAACTATTGGATTTATCGTTGGGGCAGTCGATGGTATTTTTTAATTTGGAGTTATCGAAGGACTTTGGGAGCTATCGTTGGGGCAAACAAAGGAGCTTTTGGTTTGGGATTTATCGTTGGATGTGTTACACATGTGGAGATTTATTTTTCAGCTGTATTTTTGTTTATTTAATTCTTGGATTACTTAAATGCTTTCATTAAAAAAAAGAAGAAAATGGAGACAAGGTAAGTGATTGAGGAAAAGTATTCAATGGTTAAACTGTATTTATTGAATGGTACAGGAAGCCATGGCGGAGGGCTGCCATGGTGGTGCAGTGGTTAGCATTGTCACCTCACAGCAAGAGGTTCTCTAGTTCGACTGGGGTGTCTTCTGTGCAGAGTCTGCATGTCCTCCCTGTGGTCGCGTGGGTTTCCTCCAGGTGCTCCGGTTTCCTCCCACATCCCAAAGACATGCTGCAGGTGGATTGGACACTCTAAATTGGCCCTAGGTTTGAGTGCATGTGTGTGCCTTCTGTGGAAGGTTGGGCGCTGGGCTGGCAACTCGACACTGTAAAAACTCCGCTGCAAATCATGAGCGGACAAGTGATCTGCTGTGGCGACCCCTAACCGGGAAAAAGCCGAAAGAAAGAAGAAGAAGACTTATGCAATGTAATATAGGTAAATTCAGAGTATTGCTTTGCTTCTTTCTTTGTTGTAATGTATATTCGAATGTTATTAATTTTCATAGCTGTTGGGGCTCTACTGTTTAATATTGTTAATTGTGGATTCTTCAGTTGCTGTTATATTGGTTGTCAGTGTAGATAGTTCTGAAGATGTGGATTGTTCACTGGATGTTGTTTTGTTTTTTACTGCTGAGAGCTTAGAAGTAGTTGGTTGGTTAATTGCTGTGGTACTTGTTGGTACGGATTTTCTGTTTTTCTGTGGAGGAAAGATGTTAGCAATGGCTTTTAATAGTTCTTCAAAGCAGTCTTTTAAATTTGATAGTTGTGTTTCACTCCACATATATTCAACAAGATAGGAATGTACATGGTGACGTGCAGTTCCTCGCTGTTTCTTGTTTCTCCACTTTATTGAGCCCCACATTCTTTCTATATGTTGTGTATGCACTCCAGTGTCTGGGTCAATAAAATTGTAGCTGTGATTAACTTTGTCATGGCTGAAGCCAGCTTTTTCTAGTTGTTTTGTTTGGTATGCTTTCCAGGAGTCTGAGTATATAATGCTGCCTTCTTTGATGTTTTTTTGTATTTGGTCAAACAATGTAGAGGCACTTCTATCAGGCACTTTTACTACAAATGTTTCTTTCGTTTCCCTACAGATCCCTCCGAAAATCCACTGTTGAGGTAGGATACGACCGCTGTTATTTTTCCGCCGAGTAAATAAACTTTTGTCGATTTCCACTATATGCCCTGGCCCTCCTTTCTTTTTCTTCTCTTGTTTTTCCACCTCCATGGTGCATACATCCCTTAAATAATTACTCCAGTCAATAACTGTTTTGTCAGCCATATCCAATTCTTCATGACAGAAATTAATGCTAGTTAACTGCTTACACCAACAGTATATAAAATGAACAGCAGTTATAAAAGAAATTCTACTTCCTTCAAAAAAGTTACCTTCCTGAACTTCTATATGCTGGTAGCATTTAGCAGAGTTGCATTTCCAAAATATTTGTTTTCCATAGTATAATTTCATTTCATGTCCTGAACTGCATTCCTTAAAACTGTGTATAATTCCATACTGTTGAAATAACTGAGTTGCCTCCTTATCTGTCTTAGGTAAATCCCACAATCGCATTTTTAACAAAACTATGACTACAGCAATCTACTTAGACGGTTAATAACGATATGCCTTTTCAATAATCTGTTGACTAGAGCTTTGACAACTTTTGTATAGCACGAGAAATGGAACACATACAGAGATGCATTACTGACATGCATAAATAGCGGTAAAAAAGGGTCAAGCTATTTTAAAATGTTCTTTTCTCTGTGTTTTCAAGTTTAAATAGTACTATAAATTAAAAATATTATAGAAATAGTTTTAATAGTTTTAATACCGTTACTTCTGTTTTTTTAAGGAAAACACAAGCGAATAGTGTTAGCATGAAAATCTGTTTGTGATAATACGTAAGTACCGAAACTATATTGCAGAAAATATTTTAAAAAGTCCACTGCTGTGTCTGCCTGGAAAAAACGTAGCTCAAATAAGCACTACTTCACTAGATTTCAAAGACTGCTAAAAATTTCCTATCAGCATGGGCTGCAGATAAAAATGTTACCATTTTAAGTGTTAGCTACCCTTTCCCCAAAGTACTGAAACCTGAGCTCTTAGACTAAAAGCTGCCTGAATGTAAACAAAAAGATCACATGACCTACCATCCTAATCAAAACAATCAGACAAGCAGATAATCTTGACACACTCCATTTAAGCTTGGCAAAACAACCAGCAAAGTGAAGGACAACAAAACACAAAAAAATCAGATACAGATACAGTAACCTGCTGTTACACAAGAAAAGCAAAAAGGTCTTGTATTGGAGCAATCTATTGAAGTGATGGGTGAAAAGATGACAGGTGGAATTAAGGGAGAACTCATAAATGACATTTTATTGAAGCCGTGAGGTTTACAAGCTGTGCAATTGTGCCTAGAACATCAACATTAATGATAAGGTCTGAGTAAATGCTGTATTTCTGTTTGAGAAAACAAACAAAAAGCATCCTAATCATACTACATATATGATTGCAATACTGCAATCCTGTGCAAGTCATAACATAGGAGAACAGGAAATCTATCTTGGTCTGGAGATGGAATACGACATTGATGAAATTGCATTTTCAGAGAAATGTGTTTGACACGCTACTATCTGATAAAATGCATTTTATCATACCGTTATTATTTTGTACAAATGTAATTTCTTTCACCATCAGTGGTTCTATATTTTATAATTTATTCCTATAGAATGAGCTGATCTTTGTTTATCATGGCAGAAACCATTACACATTCCACTGTCACTGGTTTTATAGGGTGTGCATTCAGGAAAGTTATGATCTGTCACTCACCAAGTGAGTGAGTTTTAACGATTGTCGGGTACTTCGAGTTAACATTTCAAAATGTTAGAACTTGATGTGAAACAGATGCTGTCCTAAACTATATATATATAAACACACACACACACACACACACACACACACACACACACATATATATATATATGGGTCTACTTCATAACATTGAAATTTCATAACGATGAATTTCATAACATTGAGACCATAACATCGAAAATTCAAAACACTGAAAACCAAAACATTGAAAACTCTGAACATTGAAAGTGTGCTTCATAACATTGAAAACTATATTGCACAATCAAATAAGATCCCGTCCACCTACAACAACACCTAACTGACAAACACACTTCTTTCTACTATGTTTCTGCAGGGGGCAAGCCCCCCCTGCACCCCCCGTGTGGGGGGCTCTGCCCCCCCCCCGTAAATTAAATATACCAAATCCAAGATCAAACTACAGTGGAAAAAAGTTAATTTTAGGAAACGTAGAAACATAGTAGAAAGTGTGTTTGTTAGTTAGATGTTGTTATAGGTGGAGAGGATGTTATTTACATATGTATTGTAGTTTTCAATGTTACTGCAGTGGTGGTGCTGCGGTAGCGTTGTTGCCTCACAGTAAGACGTTGTCCTGTTCGATTCTCAGCTAGAGCGTCTTCTGTGTGGAGACATGCATGAATGGGTGTACCTTCGTTGAAGGTTGTGCATCAGGGCCAGCAACTCGGCACGTAAAAATCTACTGCCAATCACTAGCGGACCGGAGTTCCACTGTGGCGACTCCTAACCAGAAAAAGCCGAAAGACACAACATTGTAGTTTTCAGTGTTATGAAGCACACTTTCAATGTTCTGAGTTTCAATATTTTGAGTTTTCAGTGTTTTGGGATTTAGATGTTATGGTCTCAATGTTACGAAATTCAACGTTATGAAATTTAAATGTTATGAAGGAGACCTATATATATATATATATATATATATATATATATATATATATATATATATATATATATTTACACACACACACACACACACACACACACACACACACACACACACACACACACACACACACACACACACACGTTTGTGTAGAAAGAGATCAGGGGTGTGGGAGCTTGCGGGGGCTTGCACCCACATAAGGGCTACAGGGGACAAGAAATATTTTGTGAAGTTTGCAAAATTTGTAGTGTCACTTATAGGAGGATGTGATCTTTTGAAACTACAGATGTTTTGTGGTGATTAAATGTGTGCTAGTTAAATAACATAAAATTAATCACAGTGACTCCCATACAGTTTTGTAACTTCTAGCCAGGGTTATATAATGTTTTCATTTGTTGCTGCACAAACTTGTATTTTAGCTATGATTCAGGACTTGCGTGCAACACGACTTCAGTTCCCAATGCTCAGTTCCGTATTACTTCTTGCTGTTATTTGCTTTCTGTACAAGTAGATGTCCTTCTGTGTCACTGTTGCAGTATTAATTACAGAAGGGATGTCCTGCCCTGGGCAGTCTGTTGCTCGGCCATTAGAAATAAGTTTTATTTATTTATTTTTTATTTTACATTTGTTGACCAGGATAGTTCGACTGGATATATGTCCATTTTCAGTGGAGGCCTGGTGAGAAAAGCTCCAAGATAATAATACACATTGAACATTTAGTAAATGCTAGTTTCAAGCAGATTACAGTCATAAGCAATACCAGCATTTAGCACATATAGTGTCTTTTGGCTTTTCCCGGTTAGGGGTCGCCACAACGGAACTCCGGTCCGCTAATGATTGGCAGTTGATTTTTACGTACTGGCTTGCCAGGCCTGACGCACAACCGTCAACGAAGGTACGCCCATTCACGCATGTCTCCACGCAGAAGACGCTCTAGCTGAGAATCAAACCGGACAGCGTCTTACTGTGAGGCGACAAGGCTACTGCAGCACCACCACCATGGGTATTTAGCACATATAGTACTAACTTATTATAAAACACTTTGGGGTGGCCACAGTGGTGCAGCAGTTACCGTTGTCACCTCACAGCAAGAGGTTCTCCAGTTCGATCCCTGGCTGAGGTGCCTTCTGTGTTGAGTCTGCATGTCCTCCCTGTGGTCACGTGGGTTTCCTCCAGGTGCTCCTGTTTCCTCCCACATCCCAAAAACATGCTGTAGGTGGACTGGAGACTCTAAATTGGCCCTAGGCGTGAGTGCGTGCATGTGTGTGTGCCTTCTGTGGAAGGTTGGGTGCCGGGCTGTCAACTCAACACCGTAGAACCTCCACTGTCAATCATGAGTGGACAGGTGATCCACTGTGGTGACCCCTAACTGGGAAAAATCTGAAAGAAGAAGTACTAACTTATTATAAAACACTTTACAAAATATAACATTATTTTCAAAGCTATATATACATAACATTACATTCAGTTTTAAGACACGCTGAGCAGCAGTTATATAAATGACCCTTCCTGATTTGGCGTGGTAGAAATAAGTTAGAAGTAGTTGAAGGTAAGGCATCTAAGACATAGAGAGGTCACTAGTCGGGGTTAGTGCAAGGACATAACCAATGAGTTTTTAAGTATTTCTTGAGTTTGTTTTTGAATTGAGTTAGTGAGGGTTCTAGGGTCAAGTCAGTTGGGAGTCTGTTCCATGTTTTTCCAACAGAGATGGCAAACAGGGAGTCCCCAGCTGAGTAGTTGGATTTGTATGTTTGAACTAGGAGTCTAGTGGATGATCACAGTGGCTGGGTGCTGGTGTAGGGACTGATAATATTTTTTAGTGCAGGTGTATTTTCTGGTTGGTAAAGAACTTTATGTGCCTCTATTAGCTCATTGAACTGCAGTAGGCTTGGCAGTTTAAGCCATCCTAGGTGATTTAGATTGTGACAGTGGTGTGTCTGGTAGGCTGTGCCTGTAGCAAATCTGGCAATGTGGTTATAGCAGGATGATAGTTTATTAAGATCTGTTTTGTTTAAGTTGGAGAATAGAGGTGAGGAATAGAGAAGAGTTGATAGCAGATGGGAATGGGCAATTGCAGTTCTATCAAGTGGGATAAGGAAAGGTTTGATTCTGTAAAGAGAGACAAGTTTTTATTAATGATTTTGATAGTTTGATTGATATACGCATCAGACTTCAGGTTGTTATCAACTATGACACGCAGTAGTTTAGTTTGGGCTTCTGGGGAGATGACAGTGCCATTGTTAGGGTTATGTTGAAGGATGGCAGGGGGGTCCTGCATGTGGGGGAGAAGAGGAGCAACTTAGTTTTGTTGGGGTTTAGGATTAGATGTTGATTGGAGAGCCATTTTTCCACTGTACTGAAGGTATTTTGGGTTAATGTGAATAAAATAGCTGGTGAGGTGTCAGAACAAATCAAGGTGGAGTCATCCGCATATTGAATGCAGGTAGCATCTGGGATGACTGAATGAAGGTCGTTGATAAAGATGAAGAAAAGAAGGGGTCCTAGTATTGAGCTCTGGGGGACTCCTAATGTGATGGGTAGGTGAGATGATGGCTTGTCCTGCCATAGGACTGCCTGTTGCCTACCCTGCAGGTAGGATTGAAACCATTGGAACGCATGGTTGTTTTAAGAAGGCCTTCAAAGTATTTATAAGCATTTTATGGTCAACCATATCAAAAGCCTTGGATAGATCTAGAAAGAGTGCGGAGGATAGTTTGCTATTATTGCAGTTGTGGTTAATGACATTAGAGAAAGAGGAGGGCAGAAGTAGTACTGTGGTGTGCTTTAAAGCCATGCTGAAAGTTGGACAATAGCTTGCTCTGTGTGAGGTAGTGCATGAGCTGTATGTGTCCACACTTCTTCATAATTTTAGCTAGAGGTGACAGAATAGCTATGGGTATAAAGTTTGACAGTTCAGTGGAACTGCCTCCTTTATGGAGAGGTATGACATGGGAGGTTTTCCATATAGTGGGTATAGTAGCTTCAGATATAGCTCTGTTGATCAAGATTGAGATGGGGTATGCTATGGTGTCAGCAGCCTTTTGCAGATAGTCTGCTGGGAGGAGGTCGGCAGCCAGGGTGGTGGGTCTTAGTTTCTTAAGTAGGGCATGAATAAGTTGAGTAGGAACAGGTTGGAAGGTAAAGTATGTTTGGGTACTGGGTGTGGCTACATTAGAATTACAGCCATTGGGAGAGAGTTGGCTGGCCAGAGACTGGATAGTCTCTGTGAAGAAGCTGTTGAAGTTATTAGCAATGTCTACTGGGGATTTTTGTTGGGAAGCTGAGGGGGGGTGGATTGGGGGTTTGGCCTGGGTGGAGTAGTTTTATTCATGCCCAGAACTTTTGAGGTTTGTTTTGGTGCAGTAGATGGTAGTAGTGGTTCTTTTTGTCTAAGGTTATGGATTTTTTGGTGTCATTCCTTAGCTGTCTGAATCTTACTTGTTCAAGTGGAGCTTTTGTTTTTCAGTAGGTGGCCCATGCTTTGTTTCTGAGTGAAATGTTGGTTTTGGTATCTTTAAAAAGCCATGGTGCAAGCTTTAAAGAGATCTTGTCTGTGCAGTGCATCACATTTATGCTCCCCTGATAGAATGTAGGCATAAAAGGGATGGATGGACGCAACTACCTAGAACTTCTTTTGCTGTCAGTTTGAATGTTGTTTTTGCCAGTTGGTTTGAATGCTTTGTTGCTGTACTAAATATTTAGCAACACCAGATAAGTGCCCATTTCGTATTATTTTTATTTTTTATTTTTAATTTCTTGGTCTTGTATTTTATATCACTAACTAGAGTTTATGACATCACAGAGGGGAAGATGTCAGTGCGCGAGGCAGATTCCTCATTAGGATCATCATGAACAGACCCATTTTTGTTTTGGCACTTCCCACAACATAGGACCTCATGTAGTATCTGTAAGGCATTTGTGCCTAAGACACTCAGAAGCAGTTTGTCTTCCTTGCCTATTTATTTCGAAAACCAAAGGCTTAGACAGTTAGCCCAGGGTACCATGGCATAATCCTTTAACCCTGAAGTACTTCTGCTAGGTGTGAAGAAGGCGAAGAAGTCTCAGACGGATTCCTTAACTGTCCATCCTCCACTGGATGTCCCTGTAGAAGCAGGTAATAGCTTGGTAGGTCGTTCAGTGTTTACATTATATTCCTTTGCTATGAATCCACCAGAGGCCTGCACGGATCCATCTTTTCACATGGTGCAGGAGTGTAAATATCCAGAGCTATAAATTTAAAATCATGCTGTGGAAATTCATTAATGTGTTGAGCTATTGCACTTCTTTGTACATTTCTCCGTATATCACCCATATGCTGTAAAATATATTCCTTTAACATTCTATTGGTTTTACCAGCATAAAAAGAAGTGCATTCTGAACAGGTTGCTATATAAATCACATTTTTAGGATATATAAGTGCTCACACTATGTGTTCTGTTCTACTACCTAGAGGTGGTGATATAAAGAATGCCACAGAAGTTAAAGAAACCCACTGGATAGCTGGTTTGAGAGCTGATATTCCACCAGGCTTAAATGGTTTTATACCTTTAAAACCTATTTTAAAGGCTAGAAAATGTTAATTGTTTAAAGGTTTTGATTAATGTAATTGGTTTTTCAAGTGTATTTATATGCAGACTGATTTTATATTTTTTGTATTGATCTGATGAAGGAGGCATCTCGGGAAAGCACTTATCTGTTTACTGCTTATTGTTTATTAAATACATGTGCTTTGCCATTGTTGTCCCATTGTTAATCCTCAAAGAAATGGCAAGAGTCTACTCAAAGCTTGTTCTCTGCCTTAATGGCCCTAAAGCCTCATCAAGGGGTTTCAGTACTTGCTGCTCCTTGGACCTCTACCACTTCTAAAAAGTTTAGGGAACCAGATTCCTTGGATGAGGATTCCCTGTCTGGTGAGGGATCTTTGTCCTATTCTTCACAGATCCCTTCACCTTTGTCTTATGGTTCTGATGATGAGGAGTCTGTTAACCCTGAGTTTCCATTTGAGGAATTGTTGTTTGTGAGCACAGTTGTTGGAATAATGGAATACTTTAAGTGGGATTGTTCTCAAGTGTCTGATACTCAGAGAAGATGAGTTGCCTCAACTGGATACTGCTAAACCACTGGCAGTTCCTCCTGTGTTGGCTGCATTGTTAGATACTTTCATTGCTGTTTCCAAGTCTCCTGGTTTTCAGCCTCCTGCTCCTAAGAAACCTGAGAGGTTCTATAAGGTTCCTGAGCATTGCATATTTTTATTTAAATGTCTTTCTGCTGATCCTGCTGTGGTGTCAGTCTTTTCTGACAATCCCTTTAAACTTTTGCCCTCTTCCAAACTTTTGCCTTCTGATAAGGATAGCAGTACAATGGAGAAGATTGGCAAGAAAGTTTACACTGCTTCTACTTTGACCTTTAGGGTTATTAATTACCAGACTTACATGACCAGGTATGCTCTGGCCTTGATTGCTCAGGATGTCAGGTTATCTCTGCCCTCCCTGATTCTGATGGCAAATTATCTGCCATATCTTTTTTGGGTTCTGCTTCTCAAGTGGGTCGCCACTCTATTAAGTGGCTATGATGCTGCTGATGCCTCTTCTAGGGCTGCAGCTTTTGGGTCTGTCATGAAGCGTTATTCTTGGATACATCTCTGGCCTCTTCCTAAGGACGTTAAGGCCAATGTCAAGTTGTTGGATGCTCCTTTGCATAATACTCATCTTTTTGGAACTGATGCTGCTGACATGTTTAAGTTTCTTCAAGAGAAAAGCAAAGCCTTACAAGACCTTAAATATATTTTTATGTCTCCTATCATTAAGTTGCAGAGGAATTATCCTTCTAGGTCTGCCTTTGTTCACAGGCAACCCTGCCAGGCCTCTAAAGGCAGGAAGGAAGGGAGGTGGGCCCCCTCTGCTAAGGCTTCTCAGATTTCAGTGGCCCAGAAGCCTCCTTTATCTGGTAAGCCTGCTTTTGTTTTGACAATTCACCACCTCTGTCTTTAGACCAGGTTCCTTTGTCTCTTTGGTCTCTCCCTGTGTCTTTCAAATTGGAGTCTCATCACTTCAGAAAGTTGGGTTCTTTCTATCATCTGTCATGGCTACTTCATGGTATGGAAATCTCTCCCTCCTTTTTCTGGGATTCCTCAACCTCCTCATTTCCCAGAGGTTCTAGGGACCCTGTTAAACCAAAGGATCATTTGACCTTCTGAAGTGGGAAGGGTTTTGTATTCCAGGATGTTCCTGGTTCCTCAAAAGGAGGGTACTTGGAGATCTGTTTTGGATCTCTCCCAACTCAACACCTTTATCGAGATCCCTTCTTATCAGAGACTTACTCTTCACACTCTGTTTCCTCTTTTATTACCCCTGGCTTTTCTGTTGTCCTTGGATCTGAAAGATGCTTACCTTCATATCCCTATTCACCTTCCCTAGAAGAAGTTTTTACATTTCTTTGTGTCTTCCTCTCTTCTTCAGTTCTCTTCTTTGCCTTTTGGCGACTGTACTGCCCCAAGGGTATTCACAAAATGCCTAGCTCTTGTGATTGCCTTCTGTAGGCTCCAAGGCATTTAGATTCTTCCTTATCTAGATGACCTGTTGCTTCAGGCGCCTTCTCCCATTCGATTGTTGCTCAATCTGCAGTTCATTATCTCTATTCTTCAAAGTCTGGGGTTTACTATCAACTTCAGAAAGCCCATCCTGATTCCCTCTCAGGATCATGTTTATCTGGGATGCAGGATTCAGGCGATGTCAATGATGGCCTCTCTTCCACCTCCGAAGATACTGTCATTGACAGCCTTCTTTCAGTCTCTCCTTCCTCTGACTACCATGCCAGCCAGGGAGTTTCTTCAGGCCCTGGGATTCATGGTCTCTTCTATTCTAATGCTTCCTCTTGCCAGACTTCCTATGCAGAAGCTTCAATGCTACCACAAGTCAGTTTGACTGCAGCGTCACCCTCTGAATTTCAGTGTACCTCTCCTTCCCTGTCTCAAGAAGGAATTCGAGTGGTGGATTTGATAGTTTGCTCTCAATCCAGGCTGGCCCTTTCTGCCTCCATTCCCTTCTCAAGAGTTGTTCGCAAATGCCTCGGATATGGAGTTAGGGACGTCTGTCGGTCACCTGAAAGTTCAGGGTCTTTGGCCTCCCCATCAGAACAGAAGTCAGACCATATCAACACCAAAGAGATGAGAGCTCTAATTCTGGCCCTTCAGGCTTTTCACCCCATGTTCTTTCCGGGTTCCTTGAAGGTGTACACAGATGACACTACAGTGAAGTGGTATGTCAACAAGCAAGGAGTGTGCTGTGAATTCCAAAACCTATTGGAATACAGCCATGGAAAGGAGTCTACACAAAAACAATGTTAGGGGCTGTTGTTGCTTTAATTCATGTGTATCTGCAACAGGCTGAAATCTATGCTGCTGCTGATAGATCAAGTCCAAGAAGAAGAGTTTTCAGACCCGGGTAACTTAACACAATCTACGTGATGTGGAAATTCTAGAGCACTGCAGGGTGGATATAGACGTATTACAGGAATTCTACAACCTCTGTCATCCTCATCTTAGAGCAAGGGCAAGGTATGTGTAGCACTTTAAATTTTAGCTATAGATACATTTCAGAGACCACCAGGGGACATGCTGGGGGTGTCACAGGCATCAGCATCTAGGATCCTGCATCAATTCCTGAATGCTATTCTGCAACATGTTAGTGACCACATATATATTCCCTGTACTCTTGAGGATAGGGCTAGAAATATGCAGGAGTTCTACCCTGTAGAACACTACCCTGAAGTACTGGGTGCCATAGATTGCACACATTGTAAAAATTAAGGCACCACCTGGGGAACAGAGAAGGCTCTATTAATAGAAAGGGCTTCCACTCTGTTAACTGCAAAGTCACATGTAATGCCAAGGGAATCATTTTGAATGTGCGTGCTGTCAACCCCGGCAGTTACCATGACTCACATATCTGGCACACCTCCCAACTGTATCAGATGTTCACTGGGGGAATATCCCACAGAGTCATTTACTGCAGGATGCAGGTTATGCACTGGAACCATGGCTGATGACACCCATCAGAAATGCACACACGCCTGCTAAAGAATGCCATAATGGGGCACATGCTCAAACTATAAATATCATAGAGCATGTGTTCAGGCTGCTGAAGTTATGGTTCCAGTACCTAGATTCATCTGGGGGAGCCCTACAGTATAACCCATGGACATGTACTAAATTATCTTATTACTTATTATGGTTATTTGCTGTTTCTGCTCCCAGGAAGACATGGCCGGTAGGGGTTGTGACCCCGTTGAATTACCCTACATTCCTAATGTACCACAAGCTACTTCCACAAGTGCAGATAATTGTTCTACCTGCATTTCTGGAGTTGTGAATCCCCTGCTGCTCTATGAAGCAACTGATGATGACAATGATGTATCAACACAAGTGTTCAACCAAGACGACTTCCATGGAGCAGTAGAGAAGATGGAGGGTGATTTTCTTAAACCTAAAAGACTTCAAGTGCAGAGACAGCACTTTGAAGTTTGTTTGCAAAGAAGGATTGTTCCGAGAGGGCTCAGAGTCCTGAAAATGCAGACTACAGGCAATTTGTATCCAGACCTCTTATATAAATGTCAGCAATTGAATGTAGAGGTAAGCTTCAAGTATATGACTCTCTTAAATGACGTTTTTGCTCCTGAAGAGGACGCATTGCGAGTGTCTGTTAGAGACCAGCAAAGGGATTTATATGTGATGTTTTCGAAGGAGATGGTTGACAGGACACTTGAGACTTTAGTGGACAATGTATTATTGCTTGCGAAACGCCTTTTTGAACAGAAACGGCATAAGTTGAGAAGGGATATTAACTATCTTTGTCTAGGCCACGTTTTTACTGGCGGAGGACTAATGGACCTACATGTAATGATTCTGACCAGTATGATAGAGCAAATATTACTCAAAATGCTAAAATTAATTCCAGTGGAAGTCATATTGTTATTAATGATGTAGTTAATGCAGATGTATCTGCTGTAGATAAAGTTGACACAACTGTATCTTGTGGTAATAAAAGTGTAGCTGATGTAGCAACACCTTCGGGTTCAACTAATAGTAGTGTAAGCAAACCTTGTGAGAATATCCAGGGTTGTTCAGCCGCTAAGCATGATGAACCTGTGGTTAGGAGGAAAGTTGGTAATAGTAACGTACAGCCCATCGATTCAGATATGTGACTATTAATACCATTCACTGCCCTTTCCCTATCAATGTAGTTCAGAGAGGAGGGGGGAGGACGAGATGAGTGAGCAGGGACAGGCAGAAGAGGAAACTCTCTGCCGAGTCCCAAACCAGTCACAACTTGAAGAAGATGTAGGAGAAAACTTAAACACTTTGGTATATAATATATCATCTTGACCTTTGACAATTGATGAGGTAGCTGTTTTATCTAAAGGACTGAATTTTATCTCTACTTCCAATATTGATTATACGAATACTATAGTTGATTTTAAATTGTTTATCAGAAACTTATGTTTGAAGGTAGAGTTTAAGGACAGAGTCACTGTACCTAATGAGAAATGCTTTAGGAAACCAAGTCTTTATGTTCCTAATGTCCTCCCTCTGATAGCTGCATTCAGTAAGCTAGTGGAGAATGATTTGTATAAATTAAATGAAGAAGGGACCCATTATAACAGGAAGAGGAATTTAACTTGTATGCAGAGGAAGGCCCTTAATGATTGGAGGAATGACCCTACTTTAGTCATTAGACCTGCCAATAAGGGAGGTAGCATAGTCGTTATGGACTATGATCATTATAATAGTGCTATGAGATGCATGTTAGCAGATGGGAGGTTCTATAGTGTCATAGATAGTTATACAGTTAAGACACATGTACAGAGAATAGTGATGATGCTGGATGATTTATATAAAAGTCATGTTATCACAGAAGAATTGTTTGAATATCTGATGGTTAGTAGTCCCCTCATACCAGCGATACAAAGCCAGCCTAAAATCATAGCCGGCCTTAGGCATAGGCCAACTAGGCGGCCGCCTAGGGCGCCGGTCTAGAAGGGGCACTTTTCTAGTATTTATCTGGTGTAGTTAGACCATGATGGGGGCACCAGGCAGTGTGGTGGGGGGCACCGTGGAGTCCTTTTGCCTAGGGTACCAGTTGACCTAAGGCTACTGCTGCCTAAAATACACAAGGACAAGCAATATTCCCCTATGCGACCTATAGTATCTGTTAGGGGGTGGGTCAACTGAGCCATTCTCTATCTATGTAGAAAAGTTTTTACACCCAGTGGTAAATGCCAATGTACATGTACTGAGAGATATGAAACAATTTTTATTGGACCTCTATGCTTTTTTTAAGGAAGAACCTATTAATTTGGCTTATTTGATGGTTACCATGGACGTTCAGTCCCTGATCACCGTAAATCCGAATGTCGAAGGTGTTCAAAGTGTTCATGATTATGTCAGGGACAATGCTGAGTTGAGTGGCTCTGCTTTAGATTTGTTGATTTTATTTTTGGAGAAAATATTGGAGAACAATATTTTTTGCTTTGATTCCCAATTCTACCTGCAAAGGGATGGCGTGGCTATGGGCACTTCGTGTGCCAATAGCTACGCCAACCTGTATATGGCTTCTTGGGAAGCTGAGTCACTATTTAAGATGGAAAGTTTCATCCAGAATGTTCCGTTTTACAGACGTTTCGTGGATGACTTGTTTTTTATCTGGACAGGGACTAGGGATGAGTTGGCTGTGTTTTTTGATGATGTGAATAGATTATCCCAGGTACTAAAATTTATTTATGAATTTTCTGATAGATGGATTTTTTTTTAGATGTATATGTGGAAAGGCTAGAAAATGGCCCATTGAATACAGGGGTGTAGAGGAAGTCCTGTTATTGCAATACCCTTTTGCATAGACATAATATGCACCCTGGGTACATATTTGGCAATGTGGTTAAGGTCCTAGCAATGAGGATTTCCCGTTATAACCCAACCCAGGAAGGTTTTGACTTAGAGTTACAAGAATTATGTAGCAGGTTTAAGGCAAGCACGTATCATGATAATATAATTGAAATGGGCATCACAGGTATTTCTACCCTAAGAAAGGGTGTAGCCAGTCCGTATTTCTCAGAGTTAAATAGGTGGGATGAACCTGGTGAGTTAGATAGTTTTGAGAGAGTAGATAACATCAGGATACCCCTATTTTATACCAAAGATGTTGGGAATATTAAAGATGTGATCAGGTCACATTGGGAAATACTTACAATAGATCCCAAAGTTAGGGAGGTTGTTGGTGATACCTCAATGTTTGTATATAAGAATGGGCCTAATTTGAAGAGATTACTGTGTCACACTCATATTAAAGTTGATGAAAGTAATATGCAAGGTACATACCCATGTAACCAGTGTAATTTTTGTCTGTTTATAGAGTCCAGTAATGAATTTGAGCACCCTTTGAGTGGTGTTAGGTACACTTTTAATGTTCATGCTAATTGTGCATCGGAACATGTGATATATTTGGCGAGGTGCACAGCATTGCGATGCCTTCTATGTAGGGAAGACAGACAGGAGGCTGAAAGGCCCTATATGTGAGCACCTGTATCAGATTAGGTTGGGCTCTAGTATCAATGCACTATCTAAGCATATATTGGGACTAGGCTCCACCCATGAGTTTAGGTTTAATGTTATTGGGGTTGTGACTCCTAGCTTCAGAGGTGGGGACGTTAGGACTTTTACAGAAACACAAGAAACCAGGTGGATTATAAGATTTAGGGAAGATGAGTATCCTGGCCTCAATGACAAGGTACCCCTTAAACCATTTTTGAAATCTAAGGGGTTTGAAGTAGATCCCCCATATAGATTTGGTTATGCACGCATATAAGGTATATCAATTATTAGTTATCTATAGGTACCTGATTGATTTATTTACAAATTAATGTATCTTAAGGTTTTAGTGATAGGTGGTGTTTAGTAGGGGTATAGGCTTTGCACATATATATATTATGAATTTTTTGCATTATATGGCTATATATGTGTTGGTAGTTATTTTAAACCTTCTATATATAGTAATTTGGTGTAAGAATATATGATTACTATATCATCAATTTAATTGTTATATGTGTTTTATTATGCAGTATACATAGCAAAGTTTTTATTTGTAGTACTAGCCATATTTAAATGGTTATATGCATATGAGTTTATTGATTTTATGTTTATTTTTAGATGTATGAAAATTTTTGACAGCATGTGTGATAAGTTATTGATTTACTGAGAGTTATATAGTATGCACCAGTATTGATTTAGTGAGATACTGGCTCTTTAAAAGTTTTAATGATGGTGTATTAAGTTTGGCGCCTTTTTAAGTGGTGACCTATATATAATGGTACTCTCTAGCTTAGTTTTTAAAGGTCTGATGAAGCCCACAAGGGTGAAAGCGCTTGCCGATTTTATGGAATAAATGTTTGTTGCTGACATCTGAGTCAACTTGATATTTCACTTTTTTTAGAGATATTGGATATAGACAGCTTTGTTTTGTTCCATAATCTGTGTGTTGCTGTTACTATACTGACATAAAAATGTTTGGCTTACCATGTGCAGATGATGGTATGCTCCTTATGCCAGATGGTCCTAGAAGAAGTTAAGCAAAAGGTAAGAACGACATCATCACAATTAACAGTAACACGGGGGTAATACTTTTTTCCCTTTATATGTCCATTAACTATACTTTCAACAAGAACTTGGATGAAAATCTGACCTAAGCCCATGTGTAATCAATCAGAATGTGTTGTTCATTGTAGGAATTTTCAACCCCTTCCCAAAAAATTGCTTGTTAAATAGAACAAGCACATTGATTTAAACTGTTTTACTATACAACAGTATTTGACAACTGAGATACAAAAGCCTATGTGGAAGCTCCTCCTGGGACGTTCTTGCTGTCTCTGAAACAGTAGCACCAATGTCAAGGACATGCAGTTCTGCACTTTCCTGGGAGCTGTCTGGATCCCTGACAATGGACAGGAACTCTTCATTTGCTGTTAGCGGTGGCTTTGTAGCAACCCCCTGGTACACATCTGATCAAGGGCCACTGCAGCTGCTGTCCTTCTTGCAGATGAGATCATGTCAGTGGCCCTATGGCACACCTGATCATATGTCCTGCTGTGGCCACCTATTGAATTAACCTCTGCAACTACCTGTTACCAAATTTGCATTCTGTCTGACATATCTCCATGCCACCTCTCAAGTAGGAAGGCACCATGTTGCCAAAAGCTTCCACAATGACCTGATTCTCAAGGTCCGTGAAGGATGGTTTTCGGGGATTGAAATGACTGGGTGCCATGGTCCTAGGTGTATTAAAACACAACAGAAGGATAATACACATAACTATCACATAACTACAAAATAACCGCTCCTAGATAAAACAGAAAAGGTAAAATTTTAGTATTACCCACTGCAGAAACATAAAACAGTCTGGAGATTTAAAATATGAACAGGCTGGATGCAAAAAAAGGAGTAACAATAGCAACATTTCCTTGTTTGTGCCATAACAGAAATGCAGCTTTGCTCCCCCACCCCCAAAAGAATTGGCAAATGACACATTTTGATCATCTTTGAAATGTTAAACGTGCTTTCAAATTAACTGCCCCTGAAACATGTCTACAGATTTAACACAAAGCATTCCATTTTAAGGTATTGACAATCATGTATACCTGTGAAATGCCCTGACAAACATGTTCATGCCATCAGCACACTTCTAACTAATGCATACAGATACAAATGTAGCCTTTAATAAGCAATATATATATATATATATATATATATATATATATATATATATATATATATATATATATATATATATATATAAAACTATTAAACAGATTTTTCTTAATTACATTTCTACATGTGCAGTATATAGCTGACAAATTGCAAGCATACCTTCTCAAGTACAGTAATCTTCTCTGTAGATATATCCTAAAGTAATAGCCTCTTTTCTGTGTTCTCCACATAAACCAGTCTCCTCACTTTCATTTTCCCTAGGTACACAGTTGTCTTTTTATGGTCTAGATTCAGGGCTGTCAGCACGGTGGAGATGCAAATCAGGTGTGAACTCATTACGACTGCTGAATCCCAAATACTTGACAATCTCAGTGTTTGTTTTTAATAGATTTCAACTGTGAATGATTACTGGTAGGGAGAAGAAAACACAACAACAATGCAGACTGCCCTACATCCAGTGGATGTGTCAGGTTAGACTTACAAAGTGTTAGATGTAATATTGTCAAGGTTGGAAATGTAAGTAAACAGCACACAATTCACAGGTTGTGTTCATTAACATCTAACCTCCTCTTGATTTGTTCGCAACTGCATATTATATTACTGCAATTTAATATCCTCACACACTTTAAGGACAATGATATAGAATGGCCTACAGACTGCATGTCTCAGATTATTGGTCAGATAAGACAAGAATGAGCAACAAACACAGACAGGTAAGACAGAGCTGCAAATTTGCTATCAATACTCATAACTGGTTGTGTGATCATTCAGTGCACTACATCCAAAATTAGTAAAAGTATAAATAACTGTTATATGGTTTCATATTACTTTAGATAATATTGCAGTTGGTTGTATGCAGAATGATTTCAGTTTCTTGCTGCAAAGGTGTTTGTGTGGCAAAGAGGAATAGGGCACCATTACTGTGATCTGAAGGTTCATTGGAGTGACAGTTCAAATCAGTCACTATGTAAAAATATTTCATGTGTACTAACATTTTGTAGTGTGCTTGTCATGGATTGCTTTTTCTCATTTCAACAACTTTTCTCTTTTTTTTTCTTTTTTCTTTTTTTTTTGGGGCCAGTGTTTACGTGATGTGCAGCTTAGTTTAAACACTGGTGATGGAGAAAAATGAAAGTCAAGTTTGGCTGTACTTATCTCATTTGCTTGAAGCACAGCAGTGTACAAACTGAACTAGTGGCCTACCCAGGAAGCAGACAGAACACCAGCAGAACACCTGCAAACAGGGTGTCTGTAAAAGAGCAAAGGTGAAAAACAATACATTGATGCAGTTTTAGTTTTCCATTGCACCACTGCAATTAGTGGCATTGTGTGACGGTTAGCAAGGTTCCCCAACTGTTGCCTTCATTGAGTACCTGCAGATAGGACTCAGACAGACAATATTTGAAACCGGATACATTCAATTAATTATGTTGGGCACTGCACAAACACGCTAAGAGGCATTGTGTGATTGTTAACACAGAAACCTTAAGAATGATTAGCAAATTAGGAAATGTCATATAACTAGTCCAGTGGCAGCAGGTGTAAGTATAGGGCCAGAGTACAGATGGTCATAGGTTCTAGTACAGGGTATGCAACCTTGTTTTACATTGCAGTTTATAGCAATGAACTGAAAAAGAGACAAGTGTTATTGTAACATTCTTGTGGCAACAGGTGTAAGTGTAGGACTGCCATACACATGGTCCTGAGTTCTAGTACAGGATATTCCATACACTTTTACTGTTGTTCCACTTCCCATTATATTCACTCTCACTTATAACAGTTTAGGTAGTGGAGCTG